>NC_091979.1:192238978-192511237 GCF_044704955.1 Pristiophorus japonicus
GGGGAGAGAGACAGGGGGGGGGGAGAGAGACGGGGGGGGGGAGAGAGACAGGGGGGGGGAGAGAGACAGGGGGGGGGGAGAGAGACAGGGGGGGGGAGAGAGACGGGGGGGGGGAGAGAGACAGGGGGGGGGGGGGAGAGAGACAGGGGGGGGGGAAAGAGAGGGGGGGGAAGAGAGACAGGGGGGGGGAAGAGAGAGACAGGGGGGGGGGAAGAGAGAGACAGGGGGGGGGAAAGAGAGACAGGGGGGGGGAAGAGAGACAGGGGGGGGGGGAAGAGAGACAGGGGGGGGGGGAAGAGAGACAGGGGGGGGGGAAGAGAGACAGGGGGGGGGGGGAAGAGAGACAGGGGGGGGGGAAGAGAGACAGGGGGGGGGGGAAGAGAGACAGGGGGGGGGGAAGAGAGACAGGGGGGGGGAAGAGAGACAGGGGGGGGGAAGAGAGACAGGGGGGGGGGAGAGAGACAGGGGGGGGGAGAGAGACAGGGGGGGGGGAGAGAGACAGGGGGGGGGGAGAGAGAGACAGGGGGGGGGAGAGAGACAGGGGGGGGGAGAGAGACAGGGGGGGGAGAGAGACAGGGGGGGGAGAGAGACAGGGGGGGGAGAGAGACAGGGGGGGGGAGAGAGACAGGGGGGGGGAGAGAGACAGGGGGGGGGGGAGAGAGACAGGGGGGGGGGGAGAGAGACAGGGGGGGGGGGAGAGAGACAGGGGGGGGGGGAGAGAGACAGAGGGGGGGGGGGAGAGACAGAGGGGGGGGGAGAGACAGAGGGGGGGGGAGAGACAGAGGGGGGGGGGGAAGAGACAGAGGGGGGGGGAGAGACAGAGGGGGGGGGGGAGAGACAGAGGGGGGGGAGAGACAGAGGGGGGGGAGAGACAGGGGGGGGAGAGACAGAGGGGGGTGGGAGAGACAGAGGGGGGGGGGGAGAGACAGAGGGGGGGGGGAGAGAGACAGAGGGGGGGGGGAGAGAGACAGAGGGGGGGGGGGAGAGACAGAGGGGGGGGGGAGAGACAGAGGGGGGGGGGGAGAGACAGAGGGGGGGGGGGAGACAGAGGGGGGGGGGGGGGAGAGACAGAGGGGGGGGGGAGAGACAGAGGGGGGGGGAGAGACAGAGGGGGGGGGAGAGACAGAGGGGGGGGGGAGAGACAGAGGGGGGGGAGAGACAGAGGGGGGGGAGAGACAGAGGGGGGGGAGAGACAGAGGGGGGGGAGAGACAGAGGGGGGGGAGAGACAGAGGGGGGGGAGAGACAGAGGGGGGGAGAGACAGAGGGGGGGGAGAGACAGAGGGGGGGGAGAGACAGAGGGGGGGGAGAGACAGAGGGGGGGGGGGGGAGAGACAGATGGGGGGGGAGAGACAGATGGGGGGGGAGAGACAGAGGGGGGGGAGAGACAGGGGGGGGGGGAAGAGAGACGGGGGGGGGGGGGAGAGACAGAGGGGGGGGGAGAGACAGAGGGGGGGGAGAGACAGAGGGGGGGGGAGAGGAGACAGAGGGGGGGGGGGGGGAAGAGACAGAGGGGGGGGGAGAGACAGAGGGGGGAGGAGAGACAGGGGGGGGGGGAGAGACAGAGGGGGGGGGAGAGACAGAGGGGGGGGGGGAGAGACAGAGGGGGGGGGGGAGAGACAGAGGGGGGGGGGAGAGACAGAGGGGGGGGGGGAAGAGACAGAGGGGGGGGGGGAGAGACAGAGGGGGGGGGGGAGAGACAGAGGGGGGGGGGAGAGACAGAGGGGGGGGGGAGAGACAGAGGGGGGGGGAGAGACAGAGGGGGGGGGGAGAGACAGAGGGGGGGGGAGAGACAGAGGGGGGGGGAGAGACAGGGGGGGGGAGAAGAGGAGAGAGGGGGGGGGAGAAGAGGAGAGAGGGGGGGGAAGAAGAGAGGAGGGAGGAAGAGGGGAGGGGGAAGAGGGGGGGCAAGGAAGAAAGGGGGGGAGGGGGAAGAGAGGGGGGGGAAGAGAGAGAGAGAGAGAGAGAGAGAGAGAGAGAGAGAGAGAGAGAGAGAGAGAGAGAGAGAGAGAGAGAGAGAGAGGAGAGAGAGTGGGGGAGAAAGAGATAAGCGATCAATAGAGCGAGGAGAGAAAGGGAGGAGAGAAAGGGAGGAGAGAAAGGGAGGAGAGAAAGGGAGGAGAGAAAGGGAGGAGAGAAAGGGAGGAGAGAAAGGGAGGAGAGAAAGGGAGGAGAGAAAGGGAGGAGAGAAAGGGAGGAGAGAAAGGGAGGAGAGAAAGGGAGGAGAGAAAGGGAGGAGAGAAAGGGAGGAGAGAAAGGGAGGAGAGAAAGGGAGGAGAGAAAGGGAGGAGAGAAAGGGAGGAGAGAAAGGGAGGAGAGAAAGATATAGAAAGCGCTTTAGAGATAGAGATAGAGATAGAGATAGAGATAGAGATAGAGATAGAGATAGAGATAGAGATAGAGATAGAGATAGAGATAGAGATAGAGATAGAGATAGAGATAAGAGAGAGAGATAGCACTCACTATATATAGACACACACACACAGACAGGTATGACGTCCGAAATCCGGAAACCTCGAGACCGAGGCCCCCGTATTTTGGAACGTCTTTGCCTGGGCCAAGGAAGGTAGATAGGGGAAGGTCGGTCGGGCCGCCGGAGGTCAGGGGGTGGTGGGGGTTGTTGGTCGGGCCGCCGGAGGACATCAGTCAGGCCGAGGCCGAAGCGGGAGAAGGCCAGGCAAGGTCGGGCTGAGGCGGGGAAGTCTGGATTTCGGAACCTTAGACCTAATAAAGCCAAGGATCCCATATGCTTTTTGTTTTTAACTTTCTTCTCAACTTGCCCTGCCACCTTCAAAGACATGTGTCTGTAAACCTCTGGTCTCTCTGGTGCTGTATCCCTTTTTAAATTATATCCTTTAGTTTATATTGCCTCCCCTCATTCTTCCTACCAAAATGGATCACTTCTTTGCGTTTACTAATTTCCGAGTTTTGTGTCATCTGCAAACTTTGTAATTATGCTCTGTGTACCCGAGTCCAGGTGATTAATATATGTCTTAAAAGAGTATGGTGCTGAGACAGAGCTTTGGGGAACATCACTGTGTACCATCTCCAGTCTGAGAAATAACCGCTCATCACTACTCTCTGCTTTCTATTCCTTAGCCAATCACCTATCCTGGCCAATATTTGCTGTACGCAGATTAGCTGCCGCACTTTCGACATTACAACAGTGGCTACTCTTCAAAAAGTACTTAATTGAGACATCCTGAGTTCATGAAAAGTGCTATAGAAATCTTTCCTTCAATTTCTGGGACATGACTAAAAAACAGAAATCGGGACTAGTATTCCAGCCACGGGGACTGGCATTCCAGCCACCTCACTAACATCTGTCCCAACGTCTGGTGGATATCTGTACACTTGGGAAAAAAAACATTAGCATCCTCAGCATGACCAGCCCCAGGCTCCCAATGAACTGTAGCTATTGAGGAATCGCAGTAACAGTGAAAGGCAAACCAGGCCTGGCTCCAGTCACTGTGTCCAAACACAAGAAGGGCACAGGCAACGGTTCAAGTTCCCATCTATCTGTTAGTGCTGGTTAAAACTCGACAAAAACCTGAATAACTGACTCCACGTTGTAAAGATACTGGAGAGAGAGAGAGAGAGAGAGAGAGAGAGAGAAAGAAAGAGAGAGCAAAGTACTCAATAAAACGACTCGCGGTATCTGATTTCACTTTTAGAAACTTCCAACACGCTCGCAAATCAAGATTATCCGGTCCAAACCAGATTGGTGCCAACCACCATACCCACCACACAAATGTCACCTCTGCCTCTTCCTTCCCTCCGAAAGGGCACTACCAGCATTAACCAGGAGGGGCACTGTGGCCCAAGACCCAGAGTAATAAACCTGCAACATGCTGAGGAGAACACAGGAATCAAACCGCCCAACTTGTAGTATTACCCTGCAGGCCGAAACAGCACCAACTTCACCTCGTTCGTTTTCTCCTGCCCAGTCTTTGGGTTCCCTTCCCCCTGACCCCCACCTGCCCAACCCACTCCTCCAAGTCTCCAAGTTGTGTGACTGAGGGGCTAACTCACAAGCCTCTGTTAATGTGGGTCAAGTCCCACTCCAGAGACTTGAGCGCAAAATCTACCCTGACACTCTAGTGCGGTACAGAGGGAGTGCTGCAATGCTGGAGATGCCGTCTTTCAGATGAGACGTTAAACCGAGGCCCTGTCTGCCCTCTCAGGTGGATGTGAAAGATCCCATAGCGCTATTTCGAAGAGGAGAAGGGAAGTTCGTCCTAATATTCAGGAAAAATGTATCCCTCAACCAACAACAAATTATCTGGTCATTAGCACATTGCTGTTTGTGGGAACTTGGTGTGTGTAATTTAGCTGCTGCGTTTCCTACATTACAACAGTAACTACACTCCAAAAGTACTTCATTGGCTGTAAAGTGCTTTGGGATGTCTTTTTCTTGGTGTGGTGGAAAGAAGGGATTGGATGAGCCAAATGGTCTTCCTCATTTCAACCAACTTCGCAATGAGATCAGGACACACCACATAGACAGACGGTGCATGTCTGGTCTGTAGCTACTGGAGATCACTGTTCCAGAGACAGTCCAAAAACGATCTTTCCAAAACTATGCAGCAGTGGGATGAACTGCTGCTACCCTCTGCTGGTGGATATTGGAAATGCAAGTGCTGAAAATCTCAGCGGGTCAGGCAGCATCTGTGGAGAGAAAAAGAGTTAATGTTTCAGGTCGATAACCCTTCGTCAGGGTCTGGCGAAGGGTCAACGACCCGAAACGTTAATTGTTTCTCTCTCCACAGATGCTGCCTGCCCGCGATATTTCCAGCATTTTCTGTTTTTATTCCAGATTCCAGCATCCGCAGTATTTGGCTTTTGTATGGGAAATGCAAGAACTGGAAAGGAATTGGGAGTGCAACATGTTTTAAAAGAGAAGAGAATGGTTTCCACTCGCCCAACACCACCCACCCCCTTCTGTGTTCGCTCCTCCCCTCCCCCAGGAGGTACCAACTCTTGCTGGGGTAGGCTCCACAGCCCAGCAATACCTCACCCAAGCGACCAGTCTGCATTTGTAAGCCTGGACTTCGCTCATCCATATCCGAACTCACTCCAAGTCCCGATCACCCCTGTACTCGCTGACCGACATTGGCTCCCGGTTAAGCAATGCCGCGATTTCAAAATTCTCATCATGTTCAATTCTCTCCATGGCCTCGCCCCTCCTTATCCCTTGTGCATCCCTGATTTACTTCACTTACCATTCGCTGCGTGAGCCCAAAGCTCGAACTTCCTCGCTCAACCTTTTTACCTTTCTCTCCTCCTTCAAGATGCACCTTAAAACCTGCTTCGGTCACCTGTCTTAATAACTCCTTGGGCCCAAGTTTCCACATGATTTGCGCCTGATTATTAGGAGCAACTGGTGGAGAACGGACTGTCTTAGAAATCACAATTCTCCACTTTTTTTTTTCTGCAGTTCTAGTCAGGTAGAACAGTTCTACTTTGGAACAGAATTTTTTCTTCAAAAGGGGGCGTGTCTGACCACTGATTTCAAAATTTCCAGTGAAAACATACTCCAAACTAAGTTAGAATGGAGTAAGTGAAGATTTTTGTAGAACTGAAAAAAACCTTGTCTTCACATTAAAAAAATCAGGTGCAGGTTACAAATTAGGCGTCCAGAACGAGGTGGGGGTGGCGGGGGCCGGAAAAGAGAAGTCATTAAATTCTACAATAAATCCTTATTTATACTTCTACAAATAAATCCAACCTGAATAAACATTTATAAGCAAAGAAAAGATTAAATAAACCATCTTCCTACCTGTGTGAAAGTGCTTCAGGCACGGAGAATTCTGCAGTCAGCCTGAGGCACCCGTTCTTCCCGCGGGGGGGAGGGGGGGAGGGGAGAGGAGGCGCCCGTTCTTTCCCGCGGGGGGAGGGGGGGGGGGGGAGGGGAGAGGAGGCGCCCGTTCTTTCCCGCGGGGGGAGGGGGCGCCGTTTTTTTCCGGCGGGGGGGGGGGGGGGGGGGAAGGAGACAGTGAGAAGGCTGCAAGTGCTGATGGCAATGTGCTTTTATTAAAAAATGTTCAAAAATTAAACAGCTACAAAGAACTACAAAAATGGACGAGTGCCAATGTTTCCTTCACACTTCGCGAACACTCCAACGCGCACACGCAGCATTGACGGCAGGAAAAAAACTAAGTTAAATGGTACCCACCCCCTCCCACTTACAAAATCGTCGCGAGTGTAGGCTCCGCCCCCCTGGGCGCCGCGCCAGGCAGACAAGGAGCTGCAGAACGCTCCAGAATCGCGAGGTTTTTTTAGGCGCCGTTTTAGGCGCGAAAAACGGGCGCCCAGCTCGGAGGGGCGCCCGTGTTTTATCATGTAGAAACTTGGGCCCCTTATGTGGTTCAGTGTCAAATGTTGTCTGATTAAGCTCCTGTGAAGCGCCTGGCGAGATTATACTACAGTAAAGGCACTATATAAATGCAACTTGTTGTCAATGTAGCCAATGACCAGCAGACTCCAACAGGCGAGTCCTATAGCGATCTAATCAGGCATGCACACACTTTCGCACAGGGTCAAAGGGCAGCAGGTAGGTTTAAGGACCTTGGCTGATAATTCCCCTGTCTAATGAGGGTTAATTTCAGCTCCCCAACTTCTGCAAACAGCACCTCTCAAACTCGTGACTGCCACCACCTAGAAGGACAAGGGTAGCAGGCAGATGAAACCTCCAAGTTACACACCAACCTGACGTGGAAATATATCGCCGTTCCTTCATTGTTGCTGGATTTCCAGAACTCCCTCCTGAAAGGGAGTTCTGAGTGCTTTGAAGTGTTGCTGCTCAATGGCACTCTCTGCGAATTGACTGCTTGCAGAGACTCGTCTTTCCAGTTTGGCTGCGTCTGGCCTTTTGGCTCGGGACAAGCACCAATTGGAGAAAAGAAGAAATCTGCATGTCAATCGACCAATGGGCGGACCAGGTGGTCAGCCAAGGTGCCGGACTGGCACCACAAAAGATTGATGGCTTCGGCCAAAACACAAGCCGAAAGGAGGAATCTGCAACCCGAGTGGCGAACCAGGGCGTCCGAAACACCATCCGAGTGACGGTAAAGAAAGTGGATGGACAGACAACGATCAACCGGGACCTCTTCGTGAAGAAAGTCCTGCTGGGAACATGTTCCTGCTGGGAACATGAAAGTCGCCGACATCTTCGCCTTGCAGGACCTCCCGAAGAGAGGTTACTTTAATGTAACGTTCAGAAACATCACCCAATGCCTGAAATTCCTGAAGGAATTGAAGGAGGCGAGTGAACCACTGCGGTCAATGTTGACTTGGGAACCACTGTTCACCTTCCCGTCGCAGAGGAAGCGCACTATCACAGTGTACATGTACAACCCCCACATCCCAGTCATTGATGTGCTGACATTCCTCGCCAGGTATGTCGATGGGGCAGGAAACAGCATCGACCTGAAAGACTTCCATGGGATTTGGATCAGCAAGCGCCAGATCCAGGTCACCATGAAAGTGGATGCCAGCGGAAGCATCCTGCACCCCGCCCTCAGCTTCGCCATCGGAGGAAGTCAGGGCTACATGGTGTACGCCGGACAACCCAATGTGTGCCAGACCTGCGGGAAAGCAGGCCACGTGGCGGCAAGCTGCAAAGCAAGGAAGGACACCAGACAAAGGACTGTAAAGAGACCAAGTGCTGCAACTTTGTGGTCAGGCTGGACAAGGCCTGCCCCAAGCGCAATTTCAGCTATGTACAGGCAGCAAAGAACATGGTGACACCTGAGGAGAAAGCAGCACCCAAGAGGAGACCGACACCGCCCTCCTCTCCAAGACACCGTGCGAACAAACCACCGCCCTAGTCGACACTGACCGAGAGGAGGAAGGAAAGTCTGCCACGACAAGCCGCCAGACACTAGCACCCAGCAGTGAAACTGCCCCCCGAAACACCGAGTCCATGGAAGAGGAGGGAGCAGAAGCAGAAGGAAAACAGGAATGGCAGCTCGTCAAGAAGGCGGCGGCCACCAAGTCAAAGGAAAAGGGGCCTCCTGCAGAAACAAGAGGCAAAAGACGGCTAGAGTCCACGACGGACAGCAGTGGCTGCAGCTCATCCGATGACGAAGGGCGAGGCAAAAGCCCCCGCTACCACCAGCAGAAGAGGCAACACGCCAATGCGACCAGCGCAGTCCAGCTCCGGGGCCCCGGGAGCAGTGATGTCACTGATGCACCACTGCTCCGGATTTCCGGGAGCAACGAAGCAACGGATGAAACCCCGCTCTGGATGTCCGGGAGCGACGAAGCCACCAATGCACCCCCACTCCGGATCTCTGGGAGCGATGAAGTAACAGATATACCCCCGCTCCAGAAAGCTGTGAGCGATGACACCACAGGGGATGCACACAAGGAACAACCAACATCAGGCGAGGGCAGCCCAATTGACATGGAGGACCCCCACTCCACACTGCTGGCGTCCCCTGGTCGAACCATCCCCAAGGCAGAGGACAACCCATATCTCAGCCAAGGTGCAGTAGAAAAGTTTAAAGTTAACCTATGTATACAGGAACAGGCCACAGGGCCAAAGGACTGAGATCTAAATGTAATTTTTGGACGGTAACCACCAATTTAAAAATGGGTTTAAAGATTTCATCCAATAACGTGCGTAGCATTAAGTCAACTACGCGATGTGTTTTCACCTTGGGGTGCCTCGCCAAGGTCAAGGCAGACCTGCTATTCTTGCAGGAGTGCGGCCTGCCGCGCTTCAGCAGTTACCGGCAGTGGTCGCAATGGTGGTCCCACGGACCATCCGTCTGGTCAGGAGGCAACGATTGCCGTTCCTCCGGCCTGGACATTCGGCTGCGGGGAGGCCACTTTACCATCACCGAAGTTAAGGAGGTGGTGGGCGGCCGCCTCCTCGTAGCAGATGTATTGTATAAAAATGTTCCTCTAAGGCTAATTAACGTGCATGCCTCGCCTCTCAGAAGAGAGCGGCTGGCCCTCTTCCAGCAGCTCCCACTGCTGCTGGCGACGTCCAGGCCGGTCGTTCTGGGCGGTGATTCCAACTGCATCATCAATGCAGCTGGACGATCCAGCAGAGCAGACAGCAAACTGGACACCACGTCCAGACTCCTGATGGACGTGGTAAAAGATGCCAAGCTGTGCGACGTCTTCAGCAACCCTGCAGATGGAGCACCGCGCAGATACACCTGGTCGAGACCAGATGGGTCCATCCGTTCTAGAATAGACGTCCTGTTTGTGTCCCACATGCTCAAGATCAGATCCACCGATGTCACGCCGGTGTTCTTCTCTGACCACTGCCTCCTACTGGCCGACTGCCTCCCACAGGAAAACCAGAAAGTTGGCAGCGGGATATGGAAGCTCAACGTGAAACTGTTAACCCCGGAAAACGTTGAGGAACTCAAAAGGGATTACAAAGGTTGGAGAACCGTAAAACCCCTCTGCGATTCCCCGATGCACTGGTGGGAAACAATCAAGACAAACATCAAGAGGTTCTTCATCCTCAAAAGGTGTTCAGGAGGCGAGAGGGAGACAGAGGGAATTGTCCCAACTCCAGAAGAGTATGCAAAACCTGCTCCTGCTGCAATCGATGGGGGTCGATGTCGCAGAGGAACTCGAAGAGGTGAAGGGCCAGCAAACCTCGCTCTTTGCCTCAGAGTCCTCCAAGATCATCTTCCACTCCAGTGTCCGCGCCGTCGAGCAGGACGAGACGTGTTCGCGTTTCTTCTTCTAAAAAGGTACACAGGGTGAGCTCTGTGATCAGCAGCCTAAAGGAAGAAGGTGGTTCTGTGACGTCTTCACAGCCTGACATGCAGAGGATCAGCAAATCCTTCCATGTCAGGCTGTACGACATCAAGCCCACAGGCCGCGTGGCCTCCCTGTCTTTCCTGTCGTCTATCTCAGAGGTCTTAGACGACAGCGAGCGGGAGAGTCTGGACCACCCGTTAACTCTGGACGAGATGACAAAGGCCGTCCGGTCCCTTGCGACGAGTAAAACTCCCGGAAGCGACGGCTTACCGGTCGAGTTGTATTCGGCTTTGTGGGACTGGATAGGCCCAGACCTGCTGGAAGTGTACGGGGGTATGCTTCTGGCCGGCAGTATGTCAGAATCAATGAGGAAAGGCATCATCACCCTCATCGACAAGCAGAAGGGGGACAGGGAGGAAATCAAAAACTGGTGGCCCATCTCGCTGCTCAATGTGGACGACAAGATCCTGTAAGACTACAAGGTCATTGCAAACAGGGTCAAGTCTACTCTGGAGCTGGTGATCCACCCGGACCAGACCTGTGCTGTCCCAGGCAGGAAGATCTCTGATAGCCTCGCACTACTCAGTGATATGATTGCCTACGTGCGGGACAGGAGGGTGGACACCTTTTTAATCAGCCTGGACCAGGAGAAGGCCTTTGACAGGATATCGCACACGTACCTGATGGACGTGCTCTCCAAAATGGGGTTTGGGGAGGGCATCAGCAATTGGATCCAACTGCTCTACACAGACATCAGTAACACAGTTCTAATCAACGGGTGGGAAACTGAAAGCTTTCCGATCAGGTCTGGAGTCAGGCAAGGCTGTTCTCTCTCCTCTGTCTTGTTTGTGTGCTGCATCGAACCCTTTGCAGAGTCCATCAGGAAGGATGCGAGCATTAGAGGGGTGACGATCCCAGGCAGCGGAGGAGCTCAGGTCAAGACCTCCCTGTACATGGACGACGTCACCGTCTTTTGTTCGGATCCGCAGATTGCTCACAATCTGCAACCAGTTTGAATTGGCCTTGGGAGCGAAGGTCAATCGCAGCAAAAGCGAGGCCATGTTCTTGGCAACTGGGCCGACCGATCCTTTATTCCAGATTACCTGAAGGTGTTGGGAATATGATTCGGAGCTAACGGGGCGTGCGCCAAAAACTGGGAAGAGCGTACTGCGAAAGTGAAACAAAAACTGGGATGGTGGAAGCTGCGCTCCCTCTCCATTGCAGGAAAGAACCTGGTCATCAGGAGTGAGGTGCTCTCGGTGTTGTACGTGGCACAGGTCTGGCCCATCTCTCGCTTCTGTGCCGCGGCAGTCACCCCCGGCCGTCTTCCACTTTGTCTGGAGGTCCAAAATGGACTGTGTCTGCAGAGACACGATGTACAAATCTCTGGTCAGTGGAGGAAAGGATGTTCCGAACGTGGCCCTCATCCTGATGGCCACCTTTGTGTGCGGCTGCATCAAGCTGTGCACCGACTCCCGGTATGCAAACACCAAGTGTCACTACGTGCTGAGGTTCTACCTGTCCCCGGTGTTACGAAGGATGGGCCTGGCCACGCTGCCGCGAAACGCCCCCACCAGTTGCACCATTGCTTGTCCACCTGTCCTTTGTAAAAAAGTTTTTCAGGAAAAACCCCTTTGAGCACAAGGCCAGAAAGCAGTGGTCAGCACATAAGGTCCTGGACGCCCTACGAAAGGAGAGGGTGGACCCTGCTCAGTGGTTCCCCGAGCAGACTGTCAAACTCGTCTGGCAGAACGTCTCATCGCCAGAGCTTTCACACAAGCATCAAGACGTAGCTTGGTTGGCGGTGAGGAGGGCCCTACCCGTCAGATCCTTCATGCACAGCCGGGGTTTCAGAGACATGGCACTCTGCCCCCGAGTTGGCTGTGGTGCGGACGAGACAGTTATCCATCTCCTTTGGGATTGCCCCTTTGCAAGGCAGGTCTGGATGGAGATGCAATGGTTGCTGTCGAGGTTCATCCCAAGCAGCTCCGTAACACAGGACTCTGTGCTCTATGGGCTGTTCCCAGGGACACACACCGAGACAGACATCATCTGCTGCTGGAGGGCCATCAACTCGGTGAATGACGCACTTTGGTCTTGCCGAAACTTGTTGGTCTTCCAGAGCAAGGAGATATCCATGTCTGTGTGTTGCAGACTGGCGCAATCCAAGATCCAGGAGTACGTGCTGAGGGACGCACTAAAAATTGGTGCAGTCGCCGCAAAGGCACGGTGGGGAAGAGCCACAGTTTAAAGCCCTTCCGCCACAGTAAACCCAGGGGCTGGTATCAGTATAAAACTCCCCTCGGGCTGCAATGGTAAACCCTTTGTATACATAGAGCACCATGATCTGAAAAAACTTATGCAGCTCCATGTATAATGCAAGTTCTGTTTTGTAATGTATGTTGCAAAGAAATGTAACTGTATCCTCACTGTATAGTGACACATGTAATGTAACTTGATGAACATACCACAATGTATCCTGGATTGTATGAATTGTACCTTGAAATGTAAAGTAATGTATTGAACGGAACTGCGGTCAGCATCCAAATGTACTGAACAACTTTCGAATGTATTGTGCAAATATTTTATGAATAAAGTATATTTTGAAATTAAAAAAAAAAAGAAATCCTGGAACTCCCTCTCTAACAGCACTGTGGGAGTACCTTCACCACATGGACTGCAGCGGTTTAAGAAGACACCCCCTCTCGAAAGCAACTAGGGTTGGGCAATAAATACCTTTCAAGTAACGCCCACATCCCAAGAATGAATTTTTAAAATTAAAATGGTTCAACATTGGCCAGGGATTGAACCTAGGACCTACCGATTTATGTGGCACAAGATGACAAGCCAGAAGTGGTTTTACCTATCAGCCATTGCAGCAGTTAACACAATACTTTCCAGCGATGGGAAACTGTCACATTTTTTAAAAATAGGAGTCAATCTTAGGTGGGTCAGTGAAGACATCAAAATCAGCCTCGCGTGTCTTGGTGGGGAGCAAAACTAAACAGTCGGGGTCCGGGGGCAGGGGGGGGGGGAAAGAGATGAGGTTACTGTGTTGAGCCACCTAGTGGACTATTAATGTAATAACAATGCAATGTGCTTGCACAGTTCTTATTCGGAAGCCATGTTGTGCAGTTGTGTGTATTTACTGTGACTCAAGATATCACAGATTGGCGACAAGGATGCGGTTTTGGGATTCCCTAGCTGAGATTTTTTTTGGAGGATAATCCTGCCAACTGACAGAGAGACTGTTAGAGGTCCTTCATTTTGCAAAAAGACTTAAAAATCCAAGATAAATTTCGAGCACACGTGGCTGAACTGCCAAAGTTGCCAGTGTCCAGATGGCCGCACCTATGCAACAATAGGGTGCATGAGTGAGTTCCATCATGACAGAGAGGTTTTCGGAGCATATGTGGAGAGGCAGAAATGTTTTTCACCACGAATAGTATCGTCAAAGTCCCAGATGATGTAAACCGTGTTATTTAGATGACATACGCATTTCAGCACCAAACAGGCAAATCAATGATAAGGTGGTGCTCAAACGGCTAGAGAAGCAGAGTACAAGTGACTGCTCACAAGTGCAAGATGTTTCAAAACTCAGGAGTACTTAGGGCACAGATTCGACAAAGATGGTTTGCATCCAACCAAGGGAAAGCTGGATGCAATCAGAAATGCACCCACTTCCAAGAATGTCTCTGAACTTCGATCATTTTGGGGTATTTTGAATAATTACGGAAAGTTCCTCCCAAGCTTGGCTCCAGTGGTACATCCAGAATGAGCTGCTGAGAAAATGGACCTCTTGGAAGTGGTCAAAAGAATACGACACAGCATTCAAAGAGTGTAGACTACCATGTTAGTTCAGTAGGACTTATCTAAGGAGATCAAGCTAGCGTGTGATGCCTCTCCATATGAAGTTGGGGCAGTGATCTCATGTATTACGTAGTGGGGAGGAAAGACCAATTGCTTTTGCTTCACGCACTCAGTGCCTGTGAACAGAATTATGCGCAGAACAAAAGGGAAGCTTTGGCATTGATTTTTGGGGTCAAGAATTTTCATAAATACTTATATGATTGTAAGGTTCACCATCATTACTGACCATAAGCCCCCAACCACAATCCTCCATCCAAAATCTCCAGTTCTAACCTTTGCTGCAACCCGAATGCAGAGATGGGCTTTGATTTAGTCAGCATATATGTATGATATTGAATACAGACGATCAGCCGATCACAGTAATGCTGATGCGATGTCCAGGTTGCCACCCCATCACAAGTTACACTCAGTATGGGAAGAAGTGTTCTATTTCTCATAAATTGATGAGCTGTCAATCACAGCTGGAGAGATTGGTAGACCAACCAAATGTGACCCAGTTATGTCAAAGGTGTATGATTACATAGCAAATGGATGGCCAAACCAGGTATCAGAGAAAGATGTTCATCCATACTTCGTTCATAGGAATGAATTGTCAATGGATAAAGATTATATCATGTGGGGAGCAGTGTGGTTATCCCAAATTATTAGGAGATCTTCATGACCAGCACCTGGGAATGGGCTTGACCAAGAGTTTTGCACGAAGTTACTTATGGTGGCCAGGTTTGGATAAAGAGATAGAGTACATCATCAGTTAGTGTCAATCAGCAAGCAAGAAACCACCATCAGTACCATTACAGGCATGGAAATAGTCTCCCAGGGTATGAGCTAGAATTACAACAATTGTTCAAAGTGATAGATAGTCATTCGAAGTGGGTAGAAGTGTTCCCGATGTGGATAATAACAGGCAAAACACTAAACAATTTGCGAAGATTGTTTTCTTCATACGGATTCCCAGAACAAATGGTGTTTGATAATGGGCCACAATTTTGTTCAGAAGAGTTCACACAGTTCATGAGCAGAAACGGTGTGAAATATACCAAAATTCCACCATACCACCCTGCAGCAAATGTTGCAGCAGAGCGCACAGTACAAATTGTAAAATGTGCCCTCATCAAGCTAATGTTGGATCCAAATCCAAAGAAACGGCAGTTGTCTTTGGACCACAAACTGGCAAATTTTCTGATTACCTATTGGAATACTCCTCATACCACCACTGGTAGAAAAACAGCAGAGTGGTTTCTCAAATGACAGCCATGAACCAGGTTCTCATTGTTAAAGCCAAACTTAGCACAGTCAGTAGAAGAGAAACAATCAAGGCAGAAAGAGTCATGATGAAAGTAGAATGAGAGAGAGAGAAAGTAGAATGAGAGAGAGCGAGAGCTGTGAAATTGATCAGAAGGTTAGAGTGAAGAACCATCACCATAAATGCTTAAAGTGGTTACCAGGAAGAGTCATCATCACAGTCATCGACATCGAGGAAGACTTGCTTCTACTCTAAAAGAGAGTTCTCAGGTGACTGTACAGTCCAATACATGAATTACAGTCTGTGTCACAGGTGGGACAAACAGTGGTTGAAGGAAAGGGTGTGTGGGGAGTCTGGTTTGCCGCACACTCCTTCCGCTGCCTGCGCTAGTTTTCTGCATGCTCTCGGTGATGAGACGCGAGGTACTCAACACCCTCCCAGATGCTCCTCCTCCACTTAGGGCAGTCTTGGATAGGAATTCCCAGGTGCCGGTGGGGATGTTACACTTTATCAAGGAGGCTTTGAGGGCGTCCTTGAAATGTTTCGTCTGCCCACCTGGGACTCGCTTGCTGTGTTGGAGTTCCGAGTGGAACACTTGCTTTGGGAGTCTCGTGTTGGGCATGCGGATGATGTGGCCCGCCCAATGGAACTGGTCGAGTGTGGTCAATGCTTTAATGCTGGGGATGTTGGCCTGAGCGAGAAAACTGACGTTGGTGCGTCTATCCTCCTAGTGGATTTGCAGGATTTTGCAGAGGCAGCACTGGTGATACTTCTCCAGCGTTTTGAGGTGTCTGCTGTATATGGTCCAAGTCTCTGAGCTAGATAGGATGGCAGGTATCATTACTTCCCTGTAGACCCATAAGCTTGGTGCCAGATGAGGGGTCCTGGTCTTCAAACACTCTCTTCCTCAAGCAGGGCTGCGTCATCACGCCAACGCTCTTCTCGATCTTCCTTGCTGCAATGCTCCATCTCACTCTCAACAAGCTCCCCACTGGAATGGAACTAAACTATAGAACCAATGGGAACCTGTTCAATCTTCGTCTCCTCCAGACTAGATCCATGGTCGTCCCATCTTCTGTCATCGAACTACAGTATGCGAACGACGCTTGCATCTGCACACATTCAGAGGTCGAACTCCAAGCCAGTCAACATCTTCAAGGCGTACGAAAGCACGGGCCTTACACAAAGCATTCGTCCTCTACCAACCTGACCCCACCACACATAACTGCACCCCCGGTTATCAAAATCCATGGTGAGGCCTTGGACAATGTGGACCATTTTTCATACTTCAGGAGCCTACTATCAGCAAGGGCAGACATCGATGATGAGGTCCAACACCGCCTCCAGTGTGCCAGTGCAGCCTTCAGGAAGAGTAGTGAAGATACGTGGCCGTTGCACATATTTGGTCAAGATGTTTGATCATAGAAAGGTTAGGTTTGTTCACATTGATCATATGTGTCAGTTTCAGTATCACAGTGTCAGCTGTGGCTCAGTGGGTAGCACACTCGCCTTGGAGTCAGAAGATTGTGGGTTCAAGTCCCACTCCAGGAACTTGAGCACAAACATCTCGGCTGACACTCCAGTGCAGTGCTGAGGGAATGCTGCACTGTTGGAGATGCTGTCTTTCAGATGAGACGTTAAACAAAGGCTCCATCTGTCTTCTCAAGTGGACGCAAAAGATCCCATGGCACTATTTCAAAGAAGAGCAGGAGAGTTATCCCCGGTGTTCTGGTCAATATTTATCCTTCAAACAAAAATTACCTGGTCATTATCACATTGCTGTTTGTGGGAGTTGGCTGCCGCGTTTCCCACATTACAACAGTGACTACACTCCAGGAGTACTTCATTGGCTGTAAAGCACTTTGAGACACCCGGTGGTCGTGACAGCCACTATATAAATGCAAGTCTTCTTTATATCTTGCCTGCAGATGAGGAAGGAGTTGAAAGTTGAAATGATTCAGTTTATTCTGATGAGTCTGAGAGTCTTGTTACAAGTCGAGTACCAGTAGTAAATCCTACAGATATACCAGAAACAAGTCCAAAAGAAAGTCAGAATTTAAGGCAGATAAACAGTCTGAAGTTGTAGCGAGTCTAAATGTAGATCAAGGATTGCTCTTGGAGGAAAACTCTCCTCAGGCTCAGCCTAGAATGAGTCAAAGTCTTACAACAAGATCGGAAAGTTCTGCTCAAGAAAGAAGGTATCCACTTAGAAACAGAAAACCAGTGATTAAGTTTATTCGGCAAACCTGGAAAATAAGTTAATGGCCAAGAAATCCTAGTCGGCTGCTTCCCGCGGGCGATCGGCTAAAAAAGGGAAAGAAGGTGCGCACTTACCTGAAGCTGCTGTGCCCACGAGCGATCCCGGTCCTGAGGCCTCCACTCACTGCGCGTCGGAGCGCGTGCACGTCAGAACGTCCGCAGAGCTAGAGCTGCAGTCACATGGCTCTGGTCAGCCAATCCAGGTAAAGTATTTTCTCATTCATAATAATGGGAATTCCGTAAGTTGGAGTTCCCATTATTATGATTGAGAAACCCCCCCCAAACACCCAAAACACTAATAAAAAATACACCACATATTTAACATTAATTTAAATTAAAGTTATTTATATCTTATTAAAAAATATATTTTCCCGATTTTATTTAAAACATTTTTAAATTATGGTTTAAAATAAGCTTACCGCATTGGGGAGGGTTTTTAAACAATAAAATGTGTTTTTAAAATTTTATTTTATTATGTTTTAAAACTCTTACGCCTGTATAAGTAGGCTATGTGCCTGCTTTTATCAGGCGCAAGAGTTTTGAGGACATTTGCTGGGCAAGTTATGGGTAAAAACCGCAATCTTGCCCTTGCAAATATCCTTGCTCCAGAGATGTGTTGGATCGGTCAAGCCAGAAACTTGACAGATCGGAAAAGCCAATTTTCAGCGCATGCGATTGCACACTGAAAACCAGCTTTTGTGCTGCCTTTCCAGGTCCGTACGGACCCAGGGAGGCCGGGATTTCTGGGCCCATATCTTTTGCTTGTGCTACAGAGTTCTTTAGTAGAATTTGGAAACATAAAATGGGTTCCATTTGAGAAATGTTTATAAAGAGTTGTGTATACCATGCAAGTTTGTACAATGATTATTTGTTATGATTAACATCTTCAATAAGGAGGGAGAAGTGTTGTAGAGCCACCTAAATGGCCAATAAATCCATGTGCTTCTTGTTGTCCAGTTGTGTGTATTTACTCTGTCTCAAGATATCAGAGTCACTATCCAAAAATTTCCTGCAGTGCAAGTCAATGGAGGACAAGATTGGACTCTGCTGTGATGCCTCAATTTGCAGAACAGATCACCATCTGTACTCACGCACGAAGGATCACTTGAGTGAGCTCGCCATATCTGTCGAACACATAGGCACAGGACTAGGCCATTCAGCCCCTGGAGCCTATTCCACCATTCAATTAGATTATGGCTGATCTGTATCACAATTCCATTTAGCCGCCATGGTTGCATATCTTTTAATGCCCTTACCCAACAACAATTTTGATATTTTCAATTGATCAACAACTTTTCGGGGAGAGAGTTCCAGATTTCCACGAGCCTTTGTGCGAAGTAGTGCTTCCTAACATCACCCCTGAACAGCCTCGCTCTAATTTTAAGACTATGCCCCCTTGTTCTGGACTTCCCCATCAGAGGAAATAGTTTCTCTCGATCTACCATATCAAATCCTTTAATCATCTTAAAAATCTCAATTAGATCACCCCTTAATCTTCTATAATTGAGGGAATACAAGCAGAGTCAATGCAACCTGTTCTCATTGCAACCTGTTCTCATAGTTTAACCCTCCAAGCCCTGGTATCATTCTGGTAAATCTGCACTGCCCCCCTCCAAGGCCAATATATCCTTCCTTTGGTGCGATGCCCAGAACTGAACGCAGTATTCCAAGTGTGGTCTAACCTGAGCTTTATACAACTGAAGCACAAATCCCACCCTTTTGTACGCCAGCGCTCTTAAACGCCTCAATTAGATCGCCCCTTAATCTAATTCATGCAATAATTTTCAGTGGTAGTTGGATAGCAAAGGAATAAAAATTAGCTGACACTATAATTCTGGGTTCACGTTGTGCAAAACCAAAGTCACCCTCACTACAAGCCCGAGAGATGCGAGCTCTGTAAACCAGGAACATTTCAAACATGACATGCCTCATTGATAACTGAAATAGATCTTATTTTTGGTATGCTTGTAGTTAGTTTATTTTAGTGGTACTCTCCTCATAGAAAGGGAGCACTGGTCAATAACTGACGGCCATTTTGTGGCATTATGGGAAGCGGATGAAATTTTATTTGTCCAAACAAAAACACACAGGATTCCCTCACAAACTGGCAGCCCATGTCAAATACCCTCTATGATTTATTGTATGTTTTTATCCAAGTGATAATCTGATTCTTGTCACCAGCTCATCAGGAGTGACTTTCATCAGTTAATATACTCTGTTCTCATCACCTTCCCTAAACCCCTATGCCTTCCAAATCCCCTGTCCTCCTCCCTCATAAAAACTTCACTTGAATCAGGATTACAGTTCCATCTTGCATTTAGACAGCGTCTTTCACAACCTCGGGACGTCCCAAAGTGTTTTACAGCCAATGAAGTACTTTTGAAGCTTAACCACTATTGTGATGTAGGAAATGCAGCAGCCAATTTGTGCACAGCAAGGTCCCATAAATAGCAGTGTGATATTGACCAGATATTGGGGGGGAAATTGCGGTCAGAGGCTTCCTGCGAGCGAACGCCTTTGACCAAAACATTTTTTACGGAAATACCTGGTGGTCCCGGAGGAATATAGGATTGCACTCCGAGGCCTAGTTGTGCAGTCCAGTGACAGGAACATGTCTTCCAGGATCATATGCATGTCCTAGGATCATGTGGGCCTGGACCTCCAATCACAATGTAGTATTCTCATTCATAGTAATGGGAGCTCCAAGCTCCCATAACTCTCAATGAGAATACCCCTAAAATCAAATAACGCAAACATAAATTTAAAAAAACACTTCACTTTAAAAAAAAAATAGAAATTGCATTAAATTAAAAGTTTGAGAAAAGTTTATTTTTTTTTTTTAAATTAAAATGTTTTAATAGTATTAAAAATAAACTTACCTTCATAGACAGGGTTTATAATATAAAAATGTCACATTTAATTTTTCTATGTTTTAAAACTCTTACACTGGTAGAGTTAGACTATACGCCTGCTTTTACCAGGCATAAGAGTTTGAAGGACATTCGCTGGGCAAGAGTTGGACAAATAGCCCAAATCTCTGCCCACGAATGACCTTCTCCCGCAGATGCGTGCGATCTTTCAAAAGAAATTTTGACAGATCGTAAAAGCCGATTCTTGGCACCCAGAGAGGCCGCAATTTTCGGGCCAATCTGTTTTAGTGATGTTGATTGAGGGATAAATATTGACCAGGACACTGGGGAGAACTCCCTTGCGCTTCTTCAAAATAGTGCAGATCATCTTTTGCGTCTACCCGAGAGGGCAAACAGGGCCTCGGTTTAACATCCCATTAGAAACACAGTACCTTCGACACTGCAGCACTGCACTGGAGTGTCAGCTGAGATTATTTGCTCAAGTTCTTGGAGTGGGACTTGAATCCACGACCTTCTGACTCAGAGGTGAGAGTGCTGCCACTGAGCACATGGCTGACACCTTGAATTTCCTCATCGGTTGACCACACTCTCCCCTGCATCTCAGAGCACTCAAACATTCTGCTGTAAGCTCGGAGCTGCTAGGTTATAATCTGTTTTGCTTTTTACCAACTTGAACCTTGATCTTGCCTTTCTGACACAACTTACTATTTCATAAAAAAACTCTGCAAGGTCACCTCTCAGGACTCCTTCTTTCAAAGTTTCGACAGAATTGACTCAGAACAAGTGGCTACATTTTTAAGTGAGCTGCTCAATGCCTTCAATGCCTCTGACCTGCAGTCTCAAACTCAACACGGGAGATCCAAATGTTTGGAAAAGGCAACACACAGAAAATCATTTGCACCCTTTCATTAGTTTATTGTTTTCAGTCACTGCAGTTCGCACTTTGTTCAGCAGAGGTCCCCAGCAGCACATGGTTCTTCTACGCCTGTATCCCTGATAAAGTGCAACTGACTTCTGGGAGTTCCTGGCCAAAGACCACCCTAAGTGGAGAAAGTGCATCCGGGAGGGAGCTAAGCTCCGAGTCTCATCGCCGAGGGCATGCAGCAGAAAGAGCGTGCGGCAAACCAGTTCCACCCACCCTTTCCCTCAAAGACTATCTGTCCCATCTGTGACAGGGACTGTGATTCTTGTATTGGACAGTTCAGCCACCTAAGGACTCATTTTAAGAGTGGAAGCAATTTTCCTCGATTCTGAGGGACTGCCTATGATGATGATGAATTTGCCATTAAGACATAGGCATTCCCAAGTTGCTCCTTTTCAGATTGTGTTAGTGTGACTAATACACAAAGAGCACGTGCTGTCCATTTTGTATCTATGGAGAGTTTAAGAATGTTGCAGTGTTATGAAAGTAGCTCCATTTCTATAGCGTCATTCACAACACTTCAATGCGGTTAGCCGCCAATGAGGTACTTCTGAGGTGTCGTCACTGCTACAATTGGCAGTTTGCTCACAACAAGGTCACAAATAGCAGGGAGATCAATTACTTGCTGGTGATGTTGGTTGAAGGATAAATTTTGGCCATGACACCAGGGAGAACACCCTGCTCTTCTTCAAAATTGGGAGATTTTACGTCCACCTGAGGGGGGAGACAGGGCCTCTGTTTAACATCTGAAGGACGGCACCTCCGACAGTGCAGCACCCTCGCAGTACTGCACTGCAATGCCAGCCTAGATTATGTGCTCAAGTCTCTGGAGTGGGACTTGAACTCACAACCTTCTGACTCAGAGGTGAGCGCGCTACCTCTGAACCATGGTGGACACCAAGCAGAGAGATCACCTTCAGTACAGATCAGAATCCACAGAACTGATGCCGCCCCCCCCACCGCATCACTAGCCACATCCCCTCAGCAGACACACCCCAACAAACAGACAGCAGCAAGACTGTCAACAAAAAGAGAGATCAAATCTCTCTTGAAACCCTTCCGACATCGATCGCTTGTGAAGTGAGGCGATGAAAAGAAATTAAAATGTCAGGACTGCCAAGAGCTAAAAGCAGACATAGCCTCTTGCATTCAGGCCATTATTCTACTCTGATCATCAACATCGCAACCACTGGAAATTTCCCATCTCAGGCCAGCTGTTCAAACACCTCGCCTCTCACTATCTCATCGCCTCATTGTCAGGCCAGCCTCTCGGAGTCCCACCTGCCCATGGACAGACGCATTCTTCCCCGAGCGAGGTTTCCACTGTTAAATCACCCTTACAAAGCATCCTAGCTCAAACAACCCAGGTGTGCTTCACACAGGCTTTCAACAAACATTAGTGCACTTCCTGTGTTCATGCGAAGGCTGAGGTACAAACTAAAGAAAAAATGTATGTTTATATCATGCTTTTCGCAACCTCAGAGCATCCCAAAGCACTTTATGGCCAATGAAGTGTAGTCGTTGTTGTAATGTGGGAAACGTGTCAGACAATTTGCGCACAGCAAGCTCCCACAAACAGTGAAGTGAAAATGAGCAGATAATCTGTTTTTAGTGACATAGAAAACATAGAAACATAGAAAATAGGTGCAGGAGCAGGCCATTCAGCCCTTCTAGCCTGCACCGCCATTCAATGAGTTCATGGCTGAACATGAAACTTCAGTACCCACTTCCTGCTTTCACGCCATACCCCTTGATCCCCCGAGTAGTAAGGACTTCATCTAACTCCCTTTTGAATATATTTAGTGAATTGGCCTCAACTACTTTCTGTGGTAGAGAATTCCACAGGTTCACCACTCTCTGGGTGAAGAAGTTTCTCCTTATCTCAGTCCTAAATGGCTTACCCCTTATCCTTAGACTGTGACCCCTGGTTCTGGACTTCCCCAACATTGGGAACATTCTTCCTGCATCCAACCTGTCCAAACCCGTCAGAATTTTAAACGTTTCTATGAGGTCCCCTCTCACTCTTCTGAACTCCAGTGAATACAAGCCCAGTTGATCCAGTCTTTCTTGATATGTCAGTCCCACCATCCCGGGAATCAGTCTGGTGAATCTTCGCTGCACTCCCTCAATAGCAAGAATGTCCTTCCTCAAGTTAGGAGACCAAAACTGTATACAATACTCCAGGTGTGGCCTCACCAAGGCCCTGTACAACTGTAGCAACACCTCCCTGCCCCTGTACTCAAATCCCCTCGCTATGAAGGCCAACATGCCATTTGCTTTCTTAACCGCCTGCTGTACCTGCATGCCAACCTTCAATGACTGATGTACCATGACACCCAGGTCTCGTTGCACCTTCCCTTTTCCTAATCTGTCACCATTCAGATAATAGTCTGTCTCTCTGTTTTTACCACCAAAGTGGATAACCTCACATTTATCCACATTATACTTCATCTGCCACGCATTTGCCCACTCACCTAACCTATCCAAGTCACTCTGTAGCCTCATAGCATCCTCCTCGCAGCTCACACTGCCACCCAACTTAGTGTCATCCACAAATTTGGAGATACTACATTTAATCCCCTCGTCTAAATCATTAATGTACAATGTAAACAGCTGGGGCCCCAGCACAGAACCCTGCGGTACCCCACTAGTCACTGCCTGCCATTCTGAAAAGTCCCCATTTACTCCTACTCTTTGCTTCCTGTCTGACAACCAGTTCTCAATCCACGTCAGCACACTACCCCCAATCCCATGTGCTTTAACTTTGCACATTAATCTCCTGTGTGGGACCTTGTCGAAAGCCTTCTGAAAGTCCAAATATACCACATCAACTGGTACTCCTTTGTCCACTTTATTGGAAACATCCTCAAAAAATTCCAGAAGATTTGTCAAGCATGATCTCCCTTTCACAAATCCATGCTGACTTGGACCTATCATGTCACCATTTTCCAAATGCGCTGCTATGACATCCTTAATAATTGATTCCATCATTTTACCCACTACTGAGGTCAGGCTGACCGGTCTATAATTCCCTGCTTTCTCTCTCCCTCCTTTTTTAAAAAGTGGGGTTACATTGGCTACCCTCCACTCGATAGGAACTGATCCAGAGTCAATGGAATGTTGGAAAATGACTGTCAATGCATCCGCTATTTCCAAGGCCACCTCCTTAAGTACTCTGGGATGCAGTCCATCAGGCCCTGGGGATTTATCGGCCTTCAATCCCATCAATTTCCCCAACACAATTTCCCGACTAATAAAGATTTCCCTTAGTTCCTCCTCCTTAATAGACCCTCTGACCACTTTTATATCCGGAAGGTTGTTTGTGTCCTCCTTAGTGAATACTGAACCAAAGTACTTGTTCAATTGGTCTGCCATTTCTTTGTTCCCCGTTATGACTTCCCCTGATTCTGACTGCAGGGGACCTACGTTTGTCTTTACTAACCTTTCTCTCTTTACATACCTATAGAAACTTTTGCAATCCGCCTTAATGTTCCCTGCAAGCTTCTTCTCGTACTCCATTTTCCCTGCCCTAATCAAACCCTTTGTACTCCTCTGCTGAGTTCTAAATTTCTCCCAGTCCCCAGGTTCGCTGCTATTTCTGGCCAATTTGTATGCCATTTCCTTGGCTTTAATACTATCGCTGATTTCCCGAGATAGCCACGGTTGAGCCAACTTCCCTTTTTTATTTTTACGCCAGACAGGAATGTACAATCGTTGTAATTCATCCATGCGGTCTCTAAATGTCTGCCATTGCCCATCCACAGTCAACCCCTTAAGTATCATTAGCCAATCTATCTTAGCCAATTCATGCCTCATACCTTCAAAGTTACCCTTCTTTAAGTTCTGGACCATGGTCTCGGAATTAACTGTTTCATTCTCCATCCTAATGCAGAATTCGTTGGTTGAAGGATAAATATTGGCCAGGCGACCGGAGATAACACCCCTGCTCTTGTTCAAAATATTGCCATTTGATGAGCAAAACCATCCGAGAAGGCAGATGGGGCCTCAGTTTAATGTCCCATTCGAAAGACAGCAGCTCGGACAGTGCAGCCTCCATCAGTACTGCACTAGAGTGCCCGCTGAGATTATGTTGAGTGGGACATGAACCCACGACCTTCTGACTCAGGTGAATTTGTTGCCATTGAGCCACGGCTGACACCTGCTGTTGTCGCACTGCAGAGCTTTCATCCCAGGAAATATAACATTTTCTTGGTCAAACCAATACAAAGCAACCAAGAAGGAAGCAATCTGAATCTGTAAGGGATAGGCCTTTATTCTGTTGTGTATTTTCCTGGGGATGCTATACCCAAGTGTCACTGTTCTGCACTGCCTGGTCAGGTGCAGGACTGACAGCACAATACCCCAGCTCGCCAGTCCCAAAGGTGCAGCCCCTGCTCGAACAATGCTGCTCCCAACAAACATTTAAAGATCACACGGGTGAACTTCAGCAATTATACATCCCTTAATGGAGTAAAAATAAAACGGGGAAGGTGGTTCAACCATGGCTAACAAGGAAAAGTAAGGATAGTGTTAAATCCAAGGAAGAGGCATATAAGTTGGCCAGAAAAAGCAGCAAAGCGGAGGACTGGGAGAAATTTAGAATTCAGCAGAGGAGGACAAAGGGTTTAATTAGGAGGGGGAAAATAGAGTATGAGAAGATGATTGCTGGGAACATAAAAACTTCTACAGATGTGAAGAGAAAAAGATTAGTGAAGACAAACGTAGGTCCCTTGCAGTCGGATTCAGGTGAATTTATAATGGGGAACAAAGAAATGGCAGACCAATTGAACAAATACTTTGGTTCTGTCTTCATGAAGGAAGACACAAATAACCTTCCGAAAGTACTAGGGGAGTGAGGGTCTAATGAGAAGGAGGAACTGAAGGATATTCTTATTAGGCGAGAAATTATGTTAGGAAAATTGATGGGATTGAAGGCTGATAAATCCCCGAGGCCTGATAGTCTGCATCCCAGAGTACTTAAGGAAGTGGCCCTAGAAATAGTGGATGCATTGGTGATCATTGTCCAATAGTCTATTGACTCGGGATCATGTTCCTATGGACTGGAGGGTAGCTAACGTAACACCACTTTTTAAAAAAGGGAGGGAGACAGAAAGCAGGTAATTATAGACTGGTTAGCCTGACATCAGTGGTGGTGAAAATGTTGGAATCAATTATTAATGATGAAATAGCAGCGCATTTGGAAAGCAGTGATAGGATCGGTCCAAGTCAGCATGGATTTATGAAGGGGAAATCATGCTTGACAAATCTTCTGGAATTTTTTGAGGATGTAACTAGTAGGGTGGACAGGAGAGAACCAGTGGATGTGGTGTATTTGGACTTTCAAAAGGCTTTTGACAAGGTCCCACACAAGAGATTGATGTGCAAAATCAAAGCAATGGTATTGGGGGTAATATACTGACGTGGATAGAGAACTGGTTGGCAGATAGGAAGCAGAGAGTCGGGATAAATGGGTCCTTTTCAGAATGGCAGGTAGTGACTAGTGGGGTGCCGCAGGGCTCAGTGTTGCCCCACCTCTTTATAATATACATTAATGATTTGGATGAAGGAATTGAGCATAATATCTCCAAGTTTGCAGATGACACTAAATTGGGTGGCGGTGTGAGCTGCGAGGGGGAACGCCAAGAGGCTGCAAGGTGACTTAGACAGGTTAGGTGAGTGGGCAAATACACGGCAGATGCAGTATAATGTGGATAAGTGTGACGTTATCCACTTTGGGGGCAAAAACGCGAAGAGAGAATATTATCTGAATGGCAGCAGATTAGGAAAAGGGGAGATGCAACAAGACCTGGTGTCATGGTTCATCAGTCATTGAAAGTTGGCATACTGGTGCAGCAGGTGGTAAAGAAGGAAAATGGTATGTTGGCCTTCATAGCTAGGGGATTTGCGTATAGGAGCAGGGAGGTCTTGCTGCAGCTGTACAGGGCCTTGGTGAGAACTCACCTGGAATATTGTGTTCAATTTTGGTCTCCTAATCTGAGGAAGAACGTTCTTGCTATTGAGGGAGTGCAGCGAAGGTTCACCAGACTGATTCCCGGGATGGCCGGACTGACATATGAGAAGAGACTGGAGACACTGGGCCTTTATACATTGGAGTTTAGAAGGATGAGAGGGGATCTCATAGAAACATACAAGATTCTGACGGGACGGGACAGGTTAGATGCGGATAGATTGTTCCCGATGTTGGGGAAGTCCAGAACCAGGGGACACAGTCTTAGGATAAGGGGTAGGCCATTTCGGACTGAGATGATGAAAAACTTCTTCACTCAGAGTTGTTAACCTGTGGAATTCCCTGCCGCAGAGAGTTGTTGATGCAAGTTCATTGGATAGATTCAAGAGGGAGTTAGATATGGCCCTTACAGCTAAAGGGATCAAGGGGTATGGAGAGAAAGCAGGAAAGGGGTACTGAGGGAATGATCAGCCATGATCTTATCGAATGATGGTGCAGGCTCAAGGGGCCGAATGACCTACTCCTGCACCTATTTTCTATGTTTCTAAACAAACCTGCGGCCTTTCCCTGTGAGATTGCCTAATGGGAGCCACCTCATACTTCAAACTACTCTGAAAAAGTTCGATCTCATTTCACACATAAAACCATTGTAGCCAACAGAGGAGTGATATATCCTTATGACATCACTAACAAACACACTCTGCAAGGTGGCTCCACACAGAAACCTGTCATCATGTGACTTTGCCAGATGACCCTATTATTTACACCAGTAGTTGCACTACCACAGTCTTCCACCAGGTGAGCAGTAGTGCACTAAGGGAGCTCCATTTACACTTCTCCTTCCTTACTGAAGTAATCATAAAATAATTATACATAACTTGCATGGTATACACAGCAAAAGATATGGACTTAATTTTCCATACTTGCAAATCAAACTTAACTACTGGTTTTCTGTTTCGAAGAGGATACCTTCTCTCGAACAGAACCTTCCAAACTTGGTGTTGAACTTACTCATTCTAGGCTGAGCCGGAGGAAAGTTTTTCTCCAAGTGTAACCCATGATCTACATTTTGACACTACAACTTCAGACTGTTTGTCTGCCTGACTTGGACTCAGACTTGTTTCTAGTACACCTGGTGTAAGATTTGCTACTGGTACTCTACTTGTAACAAGACTATCTGACTCACCAGAAATAATCGAATCATTCCAACTTTCAACTCCTTCCACATCTGTAGCTAAAATATCAATGTGAATAAATCTAATCTTTCCATGATCAAAACAGATAGTTAAGTTTCTATAGGGATCTAAAAAAGGGGAAAAAAGTGTGGCTAAAGTAAACGTTGGTCCCTTAGAGGACGAGAATGGGGAATTAGTAATGGGGAACATGGAGATGGCAGAAACTCTGAACAAATATTTAGTATCAGTCTTTACAGTAGAGGACACAAACAATATCCTGACAGTGGATAGTCAAGGGGTTATAGGGGCCTGGGGGGGAGGGGGGGGGTGGGGGGGGAGTAACTTAACACAATCACAAAGGAGGTGGTACTCAGTAAGATAATGGGACTAAAGGCGGATAAATCTCCTGGACCTGATGGCTTGCATCCTAGGGTCTTGAGAAGTAGCGGCAGGGATTGTGGATGCATTGGTTGTAATTTACCAAAATTCCCTGGATTCTGGGGAGGTCCCAGCAGATTGGAAAACTGCAAATGTAACGCCCCTATTTAAAAAAGGAGGCAGACAAAACGCAAGAAACTATCGACCAGTTAGCCCAACATCTGTGGTTGGGAAGATGTTGGAGTCCATTATTAAAGAAGCAGTAGCAGGACATTTGGAAAAACAAAATTCAGTCAGGCAGAATCAGCATGGATTTATGAAGGGGAAGTCATGTTTGACAAATTTGCTGGAAGTTGTTGAGGATGTAACAAACAGGGTGGATAAAGGGGAACCAGTGGATGTGGTGTATTTGGACTTCCAGAAGGCATTTGACAAGGTGCCACATAAAAGGTTATTGCCAAAGATAAAAGTGCACGGGGTTGTGGGTAATATATTAGCAATGGATAGAGGATTGGCTAACTAACAGAAAACAGAGAGTCGGGATAAATGGCTCATTCTCGGGTTAGTAATCAGTAACTAGTGGAGTGCCACAGGGATTAGTGCTGAGACTCTAACTATTTACAATCTATATTAACGACTTGGAAGAAAGGACCGAATGCAACGTAGGACACAAAAAATCTGCCAAAGGACACAGACAGGCTAAGTGAGTGGGCAAAAATTTGGCAGATGGAGCATAATTTTGGAAAGTGTGAGGTCATGCACTTTGGCAGAAAAAAAATCAAAGAGCAAGTTATTATTTAAATGGAGAAAAATTGTGAAGTGTTGCAGTACAGTGGGACCAGGGGTCACTTGTGCATGAAACACAAAAGATTAGTATGCAGGTACAGCAAGTGATCAGGAAGGCCAATGGAATCTTGGCCTTTATTGCAAAGGGGTTGAAGTATAAAAACAGGGAAGTCTTGCTACAGTTACACAGGGTATTGGTGAGGCCACACCTGGAATACTGCGTACAGTTTTGGTTTCCATGTTTACGAAAGGATATACTTGCTTTGGAGGGAGTTCAGAGAAGGTTCACTAGATTCATGAGGGGGTTGACATTTTAGGAAAGGTTGAGTAGGTTGGGCCTCTACTCATTGGAATTCAGAAGAATGAGAGGTGATCTTATCGAAACATAAAACATTATGTGGGGGCTTAACGAGGTGGATGCAGAGAGGATGTTTCCACTGATAGGGGAGATTAGAATTAGGAGGGCATAATGTTAGGATAAAGGGGCCGCCCCTTTAAAACTGAGATGAGGAGGAATTTCTTTGCTGAGGGTTGTAAATCTGTGGAATTCGCTGCCTCAGAGAGCTGTGGAAGCTGGGACATTGAATAAATTTAAGACAGAGATAGACAGTTTCTTAACCGATAAGGGGATAAGGGAGCAGGCAGGGAAATGGACCTGAGGCCATGATCGGATCAGCTATGTTCATATTGAATGGCGGAACAGGCTCAAGGGGCCGTATGGCCTACTCCTGCTCCTATTTCTTATGTTCTTATGTAAACACCTTGACCAAATATGTGCGAGGACCACATATCTTCATAATTCTTCCTGGTAACCACTTTAACCATTTATGGTGATGGTTCTTTATTCTAACCTTTGCTTGATGAGGGCACGTTTTCCAATTGTACTGTGCACTCTGCTGAAGCAGGGTGGTATGGTGGAACCTTGGTATGTTTCACACTATTTCTACTCGTAAACTGTGCAAATTCCTCTGAACAAAATTGCGGCCCATTATCAATCACAATTTCTTCTGGGAGACCATATAAAGAAAATAATCTTCGCAAACTGTCTTGTGTTTTACTTGGATATTTTCCGCATCGGAAACACCTCTACCCACTTCGAATGACGATCGAGCACAATGGACAATTGCTGTCCTTCGAGCTCACGAAATCTACATGTAACCTCGGTCACACCCTGGGAGGCCATTTCCATGGCTGTAATGGTTCCGATTGTGGTTTCTTGCTTACCTATTGACATGTTGTACAGTGACTATCAATGTAATTTTATATCTTTATCTAAACCTGGCCACCATAAGTAACTACGTGCAAAACTCTTGGTCAAGCACAATCCCAGGTGCTGGTCATGAAGATCTCCTAACAAATTGGGCCTGAACTTATTTGGAATAATTACTCTTGCACCCCACATGATACAATTTTTATCCACTAATAATTCATTCCTATGAACGAAGTATGGATGAATATCTTCCTCTGATCATACACCTTTGACATAACTGGGTCACGTTTGGTTGCTCTACCAATCTCTTCAGCTGTGACTGGCAGTTCATCAATGCATGAAAAATAGAACAATTCTTCTACCTGAGAGATACTGTTATCAATTTCGAATCTTTTGAGTTCTTACTCAACTTTCTCCTCGAGTGCATATGGTACGGGACATGGCTTGTAGTAAACTCATCTTGTATCCTTCTGCACACTAACACTCACCTTGAAGTCTTGGATCGGATTGCCTGTTTCGCCAAACACCTTTGGATACTGCTTAATGATGTCCTTTTTCGATGCAAATTTTGTTTCCACATGAAAAATCTCATTTCAATTAAGCTTCAGTGATCCCAACCAATTTCTATGCATCAAGGCAGGTTTGTCTCCTGCCACTACTATGGGCTCAATTTTGCCCAAGCCCATTTTCTGGCATATTGCCAGAGTTACACCCGTTTTCTAGGCCAGAAATAGTTTGCAAAGTTTCCCTGATGTATAATTCAAATTTGGCACTGCGCAGCGTGTCCAGTCGCCTTGAGGGGTGGAGCCTGCTGTCTGCGCCGAAAAAACGATGCTGCACCTTCTGTGCATGCGCGACCAAAAAAAGAGTCGTTTTTGCCGTTATTGCAATGGACACACATGCTCAGTACAGCTCCGGGTTGGCAATCGGCCATTTTTAAAGAGCCAGTTGTGTGTGTGTGTGAGAAAGTTGAGTGCTGTGTGAGAGCATTGGAAAAAGCAGATCTGCAGCAATACAAGATGTAATGCAGTGCAAGGACCAAGAATTTCTTACAGGATGAAGTGGAGGCACTAGTTACTGTGATTGAGAACAGATGGCAGGAGCTGGACACCAGCAGAGGTCACATAAAAGTTCCACCCAAAGCATTGAAGAAATGCTGGAACCAAGTTGCAGAAGATTACTGCGCAGTGGTGACCACCACGAGATCTGGAGGCCAGTGTATAAAGAAGTGGCAGGACCTTGGTCAAGTAGTTAGTGCAAGTAATATTTTCATTTATTCAATGGAATTGCAATTGTAAATGTAACCAGCTGTATATGTCCCACCCAGCAGAAAGACATCCTCTCTTAAAAAGTTGCATTTTCATCTTTGCAGAGGAAGGTGGCACACAACAAAAGGGAAAGAACTCAAACAGGAGGAGGCCCGGCAAATCTGTACCCACTGACACCCTTGGAAGCGAGGGTTGCTGCTTTGATGGGTCCTGCCTGGAGAAAATCAATCAGTACTGCACAAGCTGGGCCCACACTTGAGGGAGGGTAAGTCCTGCATTTCCAGAGTCTGGCTTTGCTAAATGTTAAGTACTGTGCGGGCTAGCCATGCTTTGGTTCCTGGCGATAGCTCCATCAGCTACACTTCGGTTGGTGCAATCATTCATCATGGTCCTTCAAATCAACCTGCTGCCTGCGCTGTGAGCCTAACCTGCCACCCAACCTACCCCCTCCTCTGCTGCTAACCATTTGTCTGTGTTCTGTTATATTTTGCAGAACTGGAGGCCAACCCTGACGATGCAGAAGATTCAGACGAGGATGAGCTTGAAGAGGAGAACATCTTTCAATCCCACCCTCCAAACCAAGAGCATGGGGGTGAGGGGGAGGGGGATGGAGATGGATGAAGCTCCCACTGTTGTACTGACTTTGGAGGAGGTGCAGGTGCCACCCATTGAGGTGCCAGCCCCTTCCATGACTAGTGGTTTGAGTGTTGGTGGGACATTCCACGGTTTCCTAATGTCCGAGGCTGCGGGTCCCAGTGGTGTGGTGCAGCGAGGCACACCCAGGGCACCACCTTCTGAAGCTGCGGGTCCCAGTGGTGGGGTGCGAGCCACACCTGTGGGGAGGAGGGGAAGGAGAGCTCGATCACGCTCTCTTGAGGCGCAGGATCTAACAGATGCGGTTCAGATGATGGCAATGAGTGGGGAGAGCATTGACCTTACATGATCATTCCTGGACACCATCAGTGGGATGGGTAATGATGTAGCGGGACTGTCAGGAGAAGTAACAGCAATGACACAAGAAATGGGAACGATGTCCGGGACCATCAGTGAGGGAATAGTGGCCATGAGGGAGCTGATGCACTATCAGTGAACATCAGGGAGGGAGTGTTTGTACCATCGCTAACATTATCACTGAACATGAGGGAGGGAATGTCAGAGGTAGTGCAAACCACGTCACTGACCATGAGGGAGGGAATGTTGCAGGTCATTGAGACAGTCAGGGTGCATGAGGGACAACATGTTGGAGTTAGCTGCTGCAATACGGGAACACGCCCAGACAGCGCGTCCATTGACTGAATCAACTGTCACTGTCACTCCAATCCCCACACCAGCCACTGAAGAGCCCCAAGCCAGGCCCTCCACATTGCCACCTGCTGCCCCCCAGCCACCAGCCACACCACCCACCCCCTCAACAGGTGCACACCACCCAAGATCTAAGAAAGAATACGTTTGGTACCAAACCCAGAAGCACTGCACCACCGCCTGCAGACAGGGGTGGTGGAGTGACCAAGAACAAGCGCAGCAGGTGGTCTTAGAATAAGGTGGAGGAGAGATGGGTGCAGCCTTTCTTTGCTTTGATATTATTATTACTGTTTTAAATGTTCACATTAAAAGGTTTGTGTAAGTTATGTAAATTTAACTTGGATGACGATACATCGAAGTTTAAAAGTTTGTAAGTGATCGTAACTGAAAACGGTAAAGTTTAATACAAGAATAATTTTATTGAAGTTAAGTTAAGTACAAAGAACGGTTTGTTAAACTTTTGAATAAAATATATTTTACATTAAATCTGAATCATTTTCATTATTTGTTCCATTATTAACACAGCAGGCAGGTCAGGTTCTTTGTTTTCTCTCCCCAAGGTCTGTATGGATGGACCACATCCAGGTCTTGGTGACTTCTCCCTCTGCCCCCACCCCCCCAAACTCATTGCATTCTTGTGCCTCGTGCAGCAGCCTTCTGATCGCCGCCTCTTCCCTCTTCCCCCTTCCCCCATCCCACCACACCCCTCCCCCAAGTCGATGCTATGACCCTCCCCCCTCCAGCCCTGCTTGAAGACGTTCGGTGGTGGTGTGTGAGTAAAAAAATGAAACCTTCAGCAATCCAAGAAACTTCCATGTACTCCATTGAAAGGTAAAAAAAGTTGAACTTTATGATGGATATTTCAAGTGTTACAGACTCCCTCCAAAGACTATGAAAGACAATGATGTCTTTCAGTGCCGATTTTTCAATGTACACTGCTTTCTGTTAACTCACCAGAAGGTTTCTCGGGAGTGGCCAGATTCGCCAACGTTGGATAAAAATTTTGGGGGCAAACTGCGAAAAATGCTAAAAACTGGCAGAGATGACGTCAAAGAAACCCAACGTAGAAAAATCATAACTAAAGCAGTTACACTGGTGTAGATTCCAGGAGGAAACTGTGAATTAAATAATTACGCCAGAAAAAACGGCGAGCGCCATAAAAACACGCAAATGACCTGGGAAAATTGAGCCCTATGAGAGGCAAGCTCTGAAACTGATCCTTGTATTTCACCGGTACGGTGATATGTCCTACACCAGGAATTGCTTTCCTGAGTAGCCTCGCAGCTCTATCTTCGATTTCTCCAGTTGAAAATCACTCAACTTGTCGAGATACAGCGATTCCGGTACTATGCTCACGGATGCACCAGTGTCGATTTCCATGGGTATCCTGGTTCCTCCAACGTTTACTTGGACGACGATACATCGCGAATCGTTATTAGATGCCCTCATGTTCCTGATGACGTGCATCTCTAGAACCTCCTTGTCCTGTTGCTTTTCTTCAATGCTATGTAGTCTATGGTGATTGCTACTTCTAGCATTAAACATCGGTTTACTCTTCAGTCACAAGATGCCCAGTTTTCTTAAAAGTAGAAACATGCTGCCTTCACATATGGACAGTTTTGAGCAATGTGTTGTCCCAGGCACTGACAGCATGACTTCAATTCACTGTTAACTTGGCCAATTGCTGAGGCCTTGGGGCCCAATTGTCTTACTTTTAACCTGCAAGCAATTCACTTCGGTTGTCGGATGACTGGAAATAGCATGAAATACTCGGGAGTTTTGGTCGGCCATATCCATCGACATAGCTGTCTGACAAGCTAAATCAAAAGTCAAGTTAGGAGTGGTCAACAACTTCCTTCTGATTGTTTGTGGAAGAAAAATGAAGCAAAGCGGTCATGCAATGCTCGGTCCTGAAAGTTTCCGAAATGACAATGAATAGATAGCTTTTTTAAAGCCACAATGTACACACTGATACTCTCATCATTTAATTGATTTCATCTTCCAAAAAAGATAACTTTCAGCAATTTCCAGGGCTCAGGACTGTAGTGCTGTACTAATTTGGTTAGAATCTCCGTATGTGGCGTGTCCTTTGGCTTGATGGGAACAAGCAAATGCTTCAGGGTTTCAGTCAAGAAAGTAGCCCGTTTCCTTTCTACAACCACTTGGTTATGGTTTCCATCGTTGGGGAATTCGACAATACTATTTCCAGTGTAAAATATTTCCAGCCGTTCCACATACGCTCCAAAAGTCTCTCGGTCACGATGGAACTCACCCAAGCGCTCATTATTCCCATAGGCATGGTCATCTGGACTCTGGCAAAGTCAAAAGTTTAGCCAAGTGTGCTTGAAATTTATCTTGGATTTTTAGCCATTTTGCAAAACAAAGAACCTCTCAAAGTTTCTCTGTTGGTTGGCAGGAATCATCCACCCACAAAAATTTCAGCTCGGGAATCCACAAATCCTATCCTCGTCATCAATGTGATCTATTTTTACGACATCACTAACAAACACAATCTACAAGATGGCTCTTAACACAGAAACCAGTCATGTGACTGCCACATGACCCTGCCACATGACCCTTTTATTATTTACATCAGTAGTTGCATTTACCACAGCAGTCCACTAGGTGGAGCAGTAGTCCACTAGGGGGAGCTCTATTACAAGAGGGAGACTTTAAGTACATCAGTCTGGGCTGGATGGTGATGGTGATGGTGACTTACCTTGCATAATGTGGAAAAAGTCCCAAACCATTTCACAGAGGCGTAATCAAAACTAGACATTGATCCAAAGAAAGATATTTGGAAGGGTAACCAAACATTTTATCCCAGAGAATGTTTTTAAGGATGGTCTTAAATGAAGCAAGAGCAAGGGTGGTGGTGGTGGTGAAGTGGATACACCCTGATCTGACAAATCAGAAGGACAGTGCACTGATCAACAGCACTGAAATGGGACAAGTGGGGCTGGGCTATCGTTATAATAACAATGCTTGAATTATTCGTAATGTTATGTATGTAAACAGTACCAATGTGTAAGACTTGCCACCAGGGGGCGCACCTGTGAGAGACCCAAGGGTCACCTTCACACCCTGGGCAAGCAGGTATAAGAGGCAGTCTACCATGCTGCCTCCTCACTCTGGAGTTACAATAGAGACCAAGGTCACAACAGTTTGAGCTTAAGATATCCAGTCTTGGAGTTATTCTAAACATAACACGTAAAGTGCATCTTTGAAATAAACGCTGTGGATGGTAATGGTTCTTCACCTAGGCATGATGGGATACTTGACCACGGGTATCTTTAGAGACAGCTAGCTCATTTAGTGTTAAGTGTTATTTAGAAGCTTGGAAAATTAAGTGTTATTTAGAAACTTGGAAAAATTACTCAGTTATGTTAAGATAGGGAGAATGAAAGCCAAATAGGGTTGCCATGGGAATGGGAGGCCCAAGGCTAGGAGGAGTTAAGATAACAGGAGACTCCTGCGGGGCTGAATAACTCCATTGATTAATTGGGTTGTGAAGCTCATCATGTGATACAAGTATTGGAACAGTGTGTACTGATTTATGACCGTCGCAAAAAACCCAAGTTACAGTAACTTGTGTACTATAAATGTGTGCTGCAAACTCTGTATTGTTGAGTGTGGTATCTCAGGCAACTGAGGGTCACTCCTTTGCGTGTGCTCTAATAAACTCTTTACTTGCTGGACTTAGCAGACTCGAGAGTGGTTATTTACCACAACAAGCACCAAACCCCCATAAAAATTATTATAGACCGAACACTGCTGAAGATAGAAGACCAAGATGACTCAACTACTGGACAATTTGCCAATACACTCGGTGAGCTGTGATTCAGCATCTTGCTTCAACACCATGTTCCAGCTCACAATCTGCTCCCTCGACCAGGGGAAGGGAGAGAGAGAGTCCGGAGAGCTGAAAGGCCACGATGGGGAGGTTGGTACATTACCAAGTAACAGAAAACCCGATACAAACAGTCCTAACCCCGACCCCTGACCCCAGTCTGACCCCCGGCCCCAGTCTGACCTCCGGCCCCTTATGTTCCACCTCCTTGCTCTTTTGTTCAGTAAAAATGTTTTTTTTTTTTTTTACAGTGACAGTCGACTTAAACAGAGGGCTGGGCGAAAGTTGTGGGGAGGGATCTGGGCAGTTGGGGGCTGTGGGGAGGGGACTGTGCGGAGGGCGGGGACAAGCTCTAAGGGAAGTGATTTGATAACATAACAATTGGCCTCAACACCCTGGAGGGTCATGGAAACATTCCCACGCCTCACTGGAATCCACCCACCTCATTGTCGGAGGTGCCGTTAAACAGATACGTTAAACAAATACGCCATATCAGGTAGACAGAAAAGATCCCATTCTAGATTGAGACTCGGGTAAGGCCATCAGCAATTTCCATTCAGCTCAAAAGGTTCCCGAGATCAAAGCCGTCATGCGCACTAAGGGGATCAGACATCAGCAGTCATCATCATCATTGCAACCACCCTGGTTTTGAAGAGTTTAAAAATGAAGACTTTGCGACTGCCATGTGATGAACTGGAAGCAATCCTTGGTCCAAAGCAGCCACAGCCTGGTGCGGCACAACATGGGCTCTGTAACTGCCAGCATCCTACCTCCAGTTGGCAGGGATGGCTGTTACATTGTGTAAACTTTGAACTAATGGTCAGGAGCAATGGTACTGTGCCTCTGTACAAACAGGTGCAAGAGATACTGTAACTGAGTGACATTGTGCATTATAGTGTCATGTATGTACTTTTGGGATCACTAGCCACTAGATGGCATCACTGTTGGAGGCCATTGGGCTGCACGCACATGTGTACAGCCCAAGTATAAAAGGCCAGCCATTTTGTATATGTGTCACTTTGGGCTTTAATAAAGCAGAGCCAAGGTCATACTTCTTGGCGTTAAACAATACGCAGTCTAACAGTTATTGCATACACAACATATAGAAAGGAACAAGTTAACATTGAGAGAATCCTCGATGAGGTAAGCAACACTTGAACCTTTTTGATATTTGGGAGAGATGCCAACTATGTTGTTAAAAAACAAGCTGTGGCTCTGAAGCGGAGCATGATTAATATAATAAATGGTTGGAGAGGTTAAACCTAATCATGGCACATTAAATCAACAAGGTTGTGGGTTACATCAGCACATTTGTTGAACTGAGCTCCGAGAACAAAGGTACCTCACGCGCAACATGTGGAGCATCACAGACCGACCAGAGACCAGCTCCTACTGTCCAGCCCAGAGTGATGGAGTCCATCGCACTCAGCATTTCACCTTTGGCTCAATGTGTCCGTATTAGGCAAATATTTAGGCCATTGGGTCAGGCGCACATTGATAGGCCATCTGGATTTAAACCCAGAGCTCGCGAGCAATCTCCAAAAAAGGATTTAATTAAGATTCAGTTATAGGTAGAATCATTTAATAAATTGATGTTAACCTTTCCCATTTCATTACAATTTCCCATTTACATAATCACAGCCTTAAATATGAAGAGAAATACCCACAAACTACTGCACAAAATGCAAGGCTGCTTCAGGAATGAGCATGCTGTGATGTTTACAGGATCATTTCAGTGGGCCCTGCCCCACAATGTCAAATCAATCATGTCCCTTTGACCGTACTACATGTTCATGTAGTACGGTCAAAGGTACGGTCCCATATCTTTCCACCGACTGAATGGAAACATAGCACTTTTCACAGGTACAGAACGTCCCAAAACCATTTTATCGTCAATGAAGCACTTTTGGAGTATAGTCACTGTACAAGGTAGGAAACGTGGCAGCAAATTTATGTACAGCAAAGTCCCACAATGAGATAAATGACCAGATAATCTGTTTGTGTGATGTTGGTTGTGGGATAAATATTGGCCCCAAGTCTCTGGGGTAGCCTGCTGCTCATCTTCTAAATAGTGCTGTGGGATCTTTTACCACCTGAGAGCGCAAATTGGGCTGCAGTTTAGTGGCTCATCTGAAAGACAGCACCTGACTGGAGTGTCAACCTAGATTTTATGCTCAAGTCTCTGGGGTGGGACTTGAACCCATGACAATGGTGTTCCTTTGACCCTTGGATGGCACTTTCTACAGACTCAATAGAACCAATCATTTTTCAAACACTTTTGTGGGTGGCAAACCAGGAACTACAGCATCTCAGTGCTGGTGGTCCGGCTTTCTACATGGAAACCAAGTTGGATTTGCATGGTAATTTGGAGAATGAGCCGGCAGTTTGTAAGCAACCAAAAGCTTCCAAACTCCATGGGGTACGGACTGACCATAAGTGCTGCATGTGACTATTAAAGCATGGTCAGTTGCTCAGTTTGCTCCCCATGCTACATTTTTGCCATACTTACCCGTATCTTGGGTACGGACAGAAATAGTAACAATGAAGAATGGAGTCGCTCAGCAATAACAACTTGCATATCTATAATCGTGCCTTTAATGCAGTAAAACACTTTACTGCAAGTGAAGCACTTCACAGGAACGTAAATCAGACATAATTTGACACCGAGCCACAGAGTAAAGGTGACCCAACGCTTGGTCAAAGAGGTAAGTTTTAAGGAAGAGAAAGAGGTAGCGAGGCGGCGAGATTTAGGGAGGGAATTCCAGAGCTTAGGGCCGAGGCAACTGGAGGCACAGCCGTCAATAGTGGGGCGATTAAAATCGGGGATGCACAAGAGGCTAGAATGGGAGGCACAGCAAGATCTCAGAAGGTTCTAGGGCTGGAGGAGATGACAGAGATAGGGAGTGGCAAGATCAAGGAGGGATTTGAACATAAGGATGAGAATTTCAAAATCGAGGTGTTGGTGGACCAGGAACCAAGTGAACACAGGGGTGATGGGTGATGGATGAACGGGACTTGGTGCAAGTTAGAATACAAGTAGTTTTGGATGAGCTAGTCTGCAGAGGTACAAGATAGGAGGCCAGCCAGAAGAGCATCGGAATAGTCAGGTCTAGAGGTAACAAAGGCATGCATGAGGGTTTCAGCAGCAGACGGGTGAAGGCAGAGGTGGAGATGGGCGATATTACGAAGGTGGAAGTAGGCTGTCTTGGTGATGAGAGGATATAGGATCGAAAGCTTAGTTCAATAAGATCATGGCTGATCATCAATCTCAACTTCACTTTCCCACCAGATCTCCATATCCCTTTATTCCCCGAGAGTCCAAAAACCTATCTATCTCAGCCTTGAATATATTCAGTAATTCAGCATGCACAGCCCTCTGGGACAGAGAATTCCCAAGATTCACAAACCTGAGTGAAGAAATTCCTTCTCATCTCTGTTTTAAATGCCCTACCCCTTATCCTGAGACGATGGCCCCCTAGTTCTAGACATTCCAGCCAGAGGAAACAACACCTCAGCATCTACCCTGTCAATCCCCTTCAGAATCTTATACATTTTAATGAGATATCACATCTCATTCTTCTAAATACTAGAGAGTATAGGCCCATTCAGGGCCAGCACAAGGGTAATTGGCGTGCTGGACAATACTGGTCACCTGGCGCCCTGCCAATCCCTTCCACCTCAACCAATATAAAAGGAAAAAAACATTGCAAGATGTCTTATCATAGCCAAAATAAAATGATAATCACTACTTATTTCAATTTTCCCAATTTATGACCACTGTCCAGCAGATGTTCCACAAACTGGGAGACGAGTTTCATTTTTTCCATATGCTTCTTGCGAAGTCGTCGCAATCCTGTGTGAGACAGGAAACACCCGAGCCTGCTGCACAATGCTTGGTCATAAATTGGGAAAATTGAAATAAGCAGTGATTATTGTGTGTGCTCACAGCATGCTGGGATATATTGTAAGTATACGACAGTCTGCTGATTAATATTCCTTGAAAGCTCCAAGCACTGGAGAAAGGATGATAGATGATCGCAGCCAACACAGTAAAACCCTGCGATCAAAAGCTGCAAGAGGCACTATTGTGATAAAATATATTCAACTTGTTACATAATCAGGTTGCCCAATAATACTTGCAGTGCACGTATAATATACATTTGTATACAAGTGTTATAAGTATACCTCTGTGAATGTTAACTGTGTACCTATAGTACCAGTGGTACTATACACCAGTATATACAACGCAACCTACATTGACGAGTATCCTGTGACCATCCATGTATCATGACCCAGGTCTGTTTCACTCTGTGGTGTTGCATTTTAAAGTAGATTATATAAAATGGCACTCTTTCATTTTTTTGGACCAGGCGACGGTAAAAAAAATACAGAACCACAGTTCCCAGAGAGTTGATGATTTACTGGGAAAAGAGAAGTGTGATAAAGATGGAGAGAGTAGGACATTTTCAAGATTAGTATCTGTAATGGGGAATCATTCGGATCTTAAGAATAAATCAGAAGCAGCGGCTAAACTCTGTGCGACCAAGCTGTCTCCATTTAAAGGATGTTTTCACCCACTGTTTATACAGTGCTTGTCCTTTTAATGCATGTGGCTGGATCTCATCTGATCGAAGCTGAGCTGATCTGCATGGGATGGCGGGAGTGTGTATGCCACCTCCTGCTGTCAGTTTCACCGTGTCCATGTCTCTTGGAGGCCCGCTGGGCTACACAGTTTGGCGGCTCACATGGTGTGTCGTGTGAACAGTAAAACAAAAACCCCACTCTCCACAAGCGAAGAAAATCAAATGAAAATTAAATAAAAAGGAAAGCTGGGAACCCACTGCTAACTTTGATGCTCTCCCGTTGCTCAGCAACCAGCAGCGCCCAGCTACATCTTTTTACCGGTTCCAACGTTGCCCTGATCTTCAAACATCTCAAGTTATTTAAAAGAACAGTGCAGAGCAGCGTCAGATTAACGAGCCAGGAAGAGGGAGATACCACTTGGGTACCTTTATTCCACCCTCCTCCCAAACCCCACTCCAACCTGCTCCCTTTTATTCTGCGGGATCTCTGTGTTCTATATAACACTAAATGCACCGCCATTCGCGCCCTAGTTACAAAATACTCAAGGCAGGTTCATTATTAAGGGCTCTAGTTAGGAGTATTCCTTCTGGATTCGAACCCATTTCCCAGCGTGTCCCTTGGAGAGATTTGTTTAATTCAATTTTTTGCCGCTCCCCAAATTTTGCCGCCCTAGGTGACCACCTAATGGTTGCGCTGGCCCTGGGCCCATTCTACACAATCTCTCATCATAGGACAGCTCTCTCATCCCAGGAATCAATCTCGTAAACCTTTGTTGCACCACCTCCAAGGCAAGTATATCCTTCCTTTGATAAGGAGACCAAAACTGTGCATAGTTCTCCAGGTTGGGCTCACCATTTGTAGTAAAACTTCCTTACTCTTATATTTCAACCCCCTTGCAATAACTGCCACCATGCCATTTACCTTCCTTATTGCTTGCTGTACCTACATGCTAGCTTTCTGTGCGTTTTGCTCGAGGACACCCAAATCTCCCTAACCACCAAATTTAAAAGTTTCTCACCATTTAACAAATATTCTGTTTTTCTATTCTTCCTACCAAAGTGAATAACCTCACAGTTCCCTATATTATATTCCATCTGCCACCTTAATGCGCACTCACTTAGTCTACCTATATCGCTTTACAGACTCTGTGTTCTCACAGCTTACTGTCCTACCTAGCTTTGAATCATCAGCAAACGTGGATACATTGCACTTGGTCTCTTCATCTTGATCATTAATATAGATTGTAAATAGCCTTCATCCATCGGCGACATCCTGGCCTCCCCCCGGCTGCTGGCCCCACTCAACGGCAGAGTCTCTGTCGAGCACATGGTGTGCACAATGGCTGTGGTCACTCTGACCTCTCCTCCTTCCACAAAATGGATGTCTGACCTTACCAATGCATGCCCTCAGCAAGGCCTCGGGTCTCTTACCATCTTACCGAAGGGCATTGCTCAGCACCGAGCTTATGGCCCGCATTGCGCTGCAGGCAATTAGGCTCATACAGCAGTGCCTGGTCTCCAGTCATCTTGGACCATCTTGCCACTGGACCAAGACCGTGCTCAACTAAGCCCATGTGGTAGCCGGTGTGCAATGGCCACCACACGTTAAAAGAACTCACGCACAGGCATCTTCCACCCTTCAAACTGAAGTTCGGGACCTGGAACATCAGGATCCTCATGGACAACTCCAACAGCTACAGACCGGAACGCCGCACTGCCATCGTTGCCCGGGAACTTAGACGCTTCAATGTTGACATCGCCGCCCTAAGCAAGACCCGGTGGGCAGGGGAAGGCCAGGTCAAGGAACAAGGTGGAGGTTACACCTTCTTCTGGAAAGGCAAACCGGAGGAAGAATGCTGCCTCCACGGAGTCGGTTTCGTTATCAAGAACGAGCTGGTTGACCACCTCAGAGACTCCCCCTGCGCGATTAGTGAACGTCTCATGACTCTCCAACTCACCCTATCCTGGAACCAGCGCAGCAGAGTCATCAGTATGTACGCCCCAACACCCGACGCAACAAATGAGACTAATAGACTAATGAGGGTTTTCACTCCAGCCTCAAACAATTCCTGTCCCATGTCCCTCCGGACAACAAACTGATCCTCCTCGGCTACTTCAACGCCAGTGTTGATAAGGCTACAGACCTCTGGGGAGGTGCGATCGGCAGAGAAGGGGTAGGGAAAGCCAACTCCCTGCTCCTGACAAAATGTCTAGAACACGACCTTGTCATCACTAACACCTTGTCCCGCCAGATGGACAAGTACAAGGCATCGTGGCAACACCCTTGCTCGAAAAACTGGCACCTGCTTGACTATATCATTAAAGTCAGGGATCGCAAGGATGTGCGCATCACTCACGTCATTACAGGAGCAGACGATGGCTGGACAGACCACCGCCTAATCCGTTCCATCATCAACATCAACATAGCCCCAAAACGGCAACGGCAGCAGAACCAGTGCCGCAAAAAATTCAACGCCGGGGCACTCAAAGATACAGCCAGTGCCTCACTGCTAACCTGGCGACCCTTGATGATCTCGAGACACAGAGTGCCCACAGCACTTGGTCTGCCCTCCAGGTCACCATAACCAGTGCCTCAACCAGGAAACACCAGGACTGATTTGATGAGAATGACCAGGAGATCAAAGAGCTAATAAATCACATGCGCAGGGCATTTCTGAACTTAAAACAACCCAACTCAGGAACAGCAAAGCAGCTTTACAAACGGCTCAAGGCCGAGGTCCAACAAAAAAACAGCGACCGAAAGAATAGATGGTGGGTGGAAAAAGCATAGGAGATTCAACAGCTAGCCGACAGCCATGATGTGCGAGGATTCTTCATCACAGTCAAGGACACCGAGGCAGTCAGGACCCGCTGGAAGGAGCACTTCGAAGATCTCCTTAATCGAGACTCTGCCTTTGACTCGAGTGTCCTTGACTCCATCCTGCAGCATGCTACCCGCCACCACAGCAGCAAAACCCCAGCCCTGCACAAGGTAGAAAAGGCCATCCGCCAGCATAAGAACAACAAGGCAACGGGAGCAGATGGAATCCCTGCTGAGGCACTAAAGTATGGCAGAGAGGCACTATCGGCATGAATGCATGACCTCATCTCGCTCATCTGGAAGGAGGAGAGCATGCCGGGAGATCTCAAGAGATGCAGTGATCGTGACCATCTTTAAAAAAGGGGACAAGTCCAAATGTGGCAACGACAGAGGAATCTCCCCGTTATCAGCCACTGGGAAAGTCATCGCTAGAATCCTCAATAGTCTTCTCCCTGTGGCTGAGGAGCCACTCCTGAAGTCACAGTGCGGATTTCGTCCACTACAGGGTACAACGGACATGATCTTTACGGTGAGACAACTACAAGAGAAATGCAGGGAACAGCACCAACCCTTGTGCATGGCCTTCTTTGACTTTACAAAGGCCTTTGACACTGTTAACCGCGAGGGACTATGGAGCATCCTCCTCTATTTCAGCTGCCCCCAAAAGTTTGTCGCCATCCTCCGCCTGCTCCACGACGACATGCAAGCCATGATCCTGACCAACGGATCCATCACCGACACAATCCACGTTCAGACCGGTGTCAAGCAGGGCTGAGTCATCACACCAACACTCTTCTCGATCTTCCTCGCTGCAATGCTCACAGTCAACAAGCCCCCCCCATTGGAGTGGAACTAAACTACAGAACCAGTGGGAATCAGTTCAACCTTCATCGCCTCCAGGCCAGATGCAAGACCGTCCCAACATCTGTCGTCGAGCTACAGTACTCTGCGCACATTCAGAGACTGAACTCCAAGTCATAGACAACATCTTCACTGAGACGTACGAAAGCATGGGCCTTGCACTAAATATCTGTAAGACAAAGGTCCTCCACCAAACTGACCCCACCACACAGCACTGCCCCCCCAGTCATCAAGACCCATGGCACGGCTCTGGACAATGTGGACCACTTTCCGTATCTCAGGAGCCTATTATCAGCAAGGGCAGACATCGACAACGAGATTCAACACCACCTCCAGTGCGCCAGTGCAAGCTTCGGCTGCCTGAGGAAGAGAGTGTTCGAAGATCAGGCCCTCAAATCTGGCATCAAGCTCATGGTCTGCAGAGCTGTAGTGATACCCGCCTTCCTGTATAGCTCAGAGCTGTGGACCATATACAGTAGACACCTCAAATTGCTGGAGAAATACCATCAACGATGTCTCCGTAAGATTCTGAAAATCCCCTGGGAGGACAGATGCACCAACATTAGCGTCCTCGACCAGGCCAGCAACCCCAGCATCGAAGCACTGACCACACTCAACCAGCTCTATTGGGCGGCCACATTGTTTGCATGCCTGACACAAGAGTCCCAAAGCAAGACTGCCCTAAGTGGAGGAGGAGCATCCAGGAGGGCGTTGAGCACCTCGAGTCTCATCGCCGAGAGCATGCAGAAACCAAGCGCAGGCAGTGGAAGGAGCATGCGGCAAACCAGACTCTCCACCCACCCTTTCCTTCAACCACTGTCTGTCCCACCTGTGACAGAGACTGTAATTCCCGTATTGGACTGTACAGTCACCTAAGAACTCAGAGTGGAAGCAAGTCTCCTTCGATTTTGAGGGACTGCCTATGATGATGATGAAATAGCCGAGGACCCAGCATTGATCCTTGATCTCAATACGACCTCCATATCTTGGCTCTGCCGAGAGACACAGTCTCTTAATAATTCTGGAACTGTGGGACGCTTAGGAAAGTCAGCGATTGCTACATTAAAATGTTGTGAAGTCCACTCTATGGGCGAGGAGTTTCTGCTGAATTCCCTACCGGGTTTATGAATGAATATCAATGAATAGAAAAAAAACTTGTTCGAATTCTCAGTCAGAAAATGTGGAATCCAGAGATAACTGATCAGGGCAACAGCCATTGTCAACACTTCCACACCACACTTGGAGTAGTGTGCTCAGTTCTGGTCTGAATATTACAAAGACGAGTATAGAGGCACTGGCAAAGGTGCAAAATTCAGTTACGAGGATGATACCAGAAATGAGAGGTTATAACGATCAGGAAAGACTGAAAAAAGAGAAGGTTGAGGGGTTATCTGTTAGAGGTCTTAAGATTATGAAGGGGTTCGATAGGGTAGATGTAGAGAAGATGTTTCCACTTTGGGGAGTCCAAAACTAGTGGTCATAAATACAAGATAGTTATTAATAAATCCGGTACGGAATTCAGGAGAAACCTCCTCACCCACAGACAGTGGAAATCACAGCCACATGGAGTAGTTGAGACAATTAGCATGGATGTATTTAAGGGGAGGCTAGATAAGCACATCGGAGAAAGGAATAGAAGGATTTGCTGATCGGGGGAGATGTAATAGGGTGAGAGGAGGCTCGTGTGGAGCATAAACACCGGCACAGACCAGTTGGGCTGATTGGCTTGTTCCTGTGGTGTAAAGTAGTAATCTCGGGATTGCTACCAGTGCCACGTGATAGTCAGAGTAGGAATCGCAGGATAGCGCAGATGAATACGTGGCTTGAGCAGTGGTGCAGCAGGGAGGGATTCAAATTCCTGGGGCATTGGAACCGGTTCTGGGGGAGGTGGGACCAGTACAAACCAGACGGTCTGCACCTGGGCAGGACCAGAACCAATGTCCGAGGGGGAGTGTTTGCTAGTGCTGTTGGGGAGGATTTAAACTAATATGGCAGGGGGATGGGAACCAATGCAGGGAGACAGAGGGAAACAAAAAGGAGGCAAAAGCAAAAGACAGAAAGATGAGGAAAAGTGGAGGGCAGAGAAACCCAAGGCAAAGAACAAAAAGGGCCACTGTACAGCAAAATTTTAAAAGGACAAAGGGTGTTAAAAAAAACAAGCCTGAAGGCTTTGTGTCTTAATGCAAGGAGTATCCGCAATAAGGTGGATGAATTAACTGTGCAAATAGATGTTAACAAATATGATGTGATTGGGATTACGGAGACGTGGCTCCAAGATGATCAGGGCTGGGAACTCAACATCCAGGGGTATTCAACATTCAGGAAAGATAGAATAAAAGGAAAAGGAGGTGGGGTAGCATTGCTAGTTAAGGAGCAAATTAAGGCAATACTTCGGAAGGACATTAGCTTGGATGATGTGGAATCTATATGGGTCGAGCTGCAGAATACCAAAGGGCAAAAAACGTTAGTGGGAGTTGTGTACAGACCTCCAAACAGTAGTAGTGATGTTGGGGAGAGCATCAAACATGAAATTAGGGGTGCGTGCAATAAAGGTGCAGCAGTTATAATGGGTGACTTTAATATGCACATAGATTGGGTTAACCAAACTGGAAGCAATACAGTGGAGGAGGATTTCCTGGAGTGCATAAGGGATGGTTTTTTAGACCAATATGTCGAGGAACCAACTAGGGGGGAGGCCATCTTAGACTGGGTGTTGTGTAATGAGAGAGGATTAATTAGCAATCTCGTTGTGCGAGGCCCCTTGGGGAAGAGTGACCATAATATGGTGGAATTCTGCATTAGGATGGAGAATGAAACAGTTAATTCAGAGACCATGGTCCAGAACTTAAAGAAGGGTAACTTTGAAGGTATGAGGCGTGAATTGGCTAGGATAGATTGGCGAATGATACTGAAGGGGTTGACTGTGGATGGGCAATGGCAGACATTTAGAGACCGCATGGATGAACAACAACAATTGTACATTCCTGTCTGGCGTAAAAATAAAAAAGGGAAGGTGGCTCAACCGTGGCTATCAAAGGAAATCAGGGCTAGTATTAAAGCCAAGGAAGTGGCATACAAATTGGCCAGAAATAGCAGCGAACCCGGGGACTGGGAGAAATTTAGAACTCAGCAGAGGAGGACAAAGGGTTTGATTAGGGCAGGGAAAATGGAGTATGAGAAGAAGCTTGCAGGGAACATTAAGACAGATTGCAAAAGTTTCTATAGATATGTAAAGAGAAAAAGGTTAGTAAAGACAAACGTAGGTCCCCTGCAGTCAGAATCAGGAGAAGTCATAACGGGGAACAAAGAAATGGCGGACCAATTGAACAAGTACTTTGGTTCGGTATTCACTGAGGAGGACACAAACAACCTTCCGAATATAAAAGGGGTCAGAGGGTCTAGTAAGGAGGAGGAACTGAGGGAAATCCTTATTAGTCAGGAAATTGTGTTGGGGAAATTGATGGGATTGAAGGCCGATAAATCCCCAGGGCCTGATGGACTGCATCCCAGAGTACTTAAGGAGGTGGCCTTGGAAATAGTGGATGCATTGACAGTCATTTTCCAACATTCCATTGACTCTGGATCAGTTCCTATAGAGTGGAGGGTAGCCAATGTAACCCCACTTTTTAAAAAAGGAGGGAGAGAGAAAACACGGAATTATAGACCGGTCAGCCTGACATTGGTAGTGGGTAAAATGATGGACTCAATTATTAAGGATGTCATAGCAGTGCATTTGGAAAGAGGTAATATGATAGGTCCAAGTCAGCATGGATTTGTGAAAGGGAAATCATGCTTGACAAATCTTCTGGAATTTTTTGAGGATGTTTCCAGTAGAGTGGACAAGGGAGAACCAGTTGATGTGGTATATTTGGACTTTCAGAAGGCTTTCGACAAGGTCCCACACAAGAGATTAATGTGCAAAGTTGAAGCACATGGGATTGGGGGTAGTGTGCTGACATGGATTGAGAACTGGTTGTCAGACAGGAAGCAAAGAGTAGGAGTAAATGGGGACTTTTCAGAATGGCAGGCAGTGACTAGTGGGGTACCGCAAGGTTCTGTGCTGGGGCCCCAGCTGTTTACACTGTACATTAATGATTTAGACGAGGGGATTAAATGTAGTATCTCCAAATTTGCAGATGATACTAAGTTGGGTGGCAGTGTGAGCTGCGAGGAGGATGCTATGAGGCTGCAGAGCGACTTGGATAGGTTAGGTGAGTGGGCAAATGCATGGCAGATGAAGTATAATGTGGATAAATGTGAGGTTATCCACTTTGGTGGTAAAAACAGAGAGACAGACTATTATCTGAATGGTGACAGATTAGGAAAAGGGGAGGTGCAGAGAGACCTGGGTGTCATGGTACATCAGTCATTGAAGGTTGGCATGCAGGTACAGCAGGCGGTTAAGAAAGCAAATGGCATGTTGGCCTTCATAGCGAGGGGATTTGAGTACAGGGGCAGGGAGGTGTTGCTACAATTGTACAGGGCCTTGATGAGGCCACACCTGGAGTATTGTGTACAGTTTTGGTCTCCTAACTTGAGGAAGGACATTCTTGCTATTGAGGGAGTGCAGCGAAGGTTCACCAGACTGATTCCCGGGATGGTGGGACTGACCTATCAAGAAAGACTTGATCAACTGGGCTTGTATTCACTGGAGTTCAGAAGAATGAGAGGGGACCTCATAGAAACGTTTAAAATTCTGACGGGGTTAAACAGGTTAGATGCAGGAAGAATGTTCCCAATGTTGGGGAAGTCCAGAACCAGGGGACACAGTCTAAGGATAAGGGGGAAGCCATTTAGGACCGAGATGAGGAGGAATTTCTTCACCCAGAGAGTGGTGAACCTGTGGAATTCTCTACCACAGAAAGTTGTTGAGGCCAATTCACTAAATATATTAAAAAAGGAGTTAGATGAAGTCCTTACTACTAGGGGAATCAAGGGGTATGGTGAGAAAGCAGGAATGGGGTACTGAAGTTGCATGTTCAGCCATGAACTCATTGAATGGCGGAGCAGGCTAGAAGGGCCGAATGGCCTACTCCTGCACCTATTTTCTATGTTTCTATGTTTCTAATTCTGAGCACCTAGAGTCTACAATTGAACTTGTACTGATGAGAATTTTACCAGTGTACATCTGCTAGATTGATCTGCTAAAATGAAGTTGCATTCCACATAGTATCTGAGGTGCACTCCACCAGCTCTGGTACAAGGTCAACAACCAGATATAAATTGTCACAATGTCTGGCCTCATTAGTTGGACAGAAAATTAGTGTTCCCATAACAGTAACTAGTTGTAATCTGATCTCCTGACTTCTATATTTATGAATGTCTAAGAAGCAGCTCTGGGACTTATAACGTGTAACCATTCCCTGACCCTGACTGCCCTCTATATAATGAAAATACCATCCAGCATTCGGATTCACAAAAGATTTGGGGAGGGGAGGAATGAAGAGACTAGATTTTTTCCACATACACAATTCTGAAGTGATGGAGAATGGATTTGTTCTGTCCTAATGATGAACTTCGAATCATAGAATCATAGAATCATATAACACAGAAAGATACTATTCGGCCCATTGTGCCTGTGCTCTCTTTGAAACAACAATACAATTAGTCCCACCCCCCTTAGCCCTGCAAATATTTCCTTTTCATGTATTTATCCAATTCCCTTCTGAAAGTTACGATTGAATCTGCTTCCACCACCATTTCGGGCAGTACATTCAAGATCCTAAGTTGCTGCATAAAAATATTCTCCTATTCCCACCTCTTTTTCTTGCCAATCACCTTAAATCTCTGGTTATCAACCCTCCCGCCAGTGGAAGCAGTTTGTATCCTAGCTACTCTTTCAAAACCCCTCATAATTTTGAGCAGCTCTATTAAAACTCCCCTGAACAATTCCAGTATCTCCAGTCTTTCCACATAACTGAAGTCCCTCATCCCTGGTTCCAGTAAATTTCTTTTGTACTCTATCCATGGCCTTGACATCTACTTAAAGTGTGGCGGCCAGGATTGGGCACAATATGTCAGCTGAGGTCTAACCAGTAACTTTTTCCAGTTCTGAGAAAAGGTCATCGGTCTGAAGTGTCAACTGTTTCTCTCTCTACAAATATTGCCCGAGCGGCTGAGTATTTCCAGCATTTTGTGTTTTTATTTCAGTGATTTATTATAATGGTTTAACTTGCATCCCTAGAGTACTAAGGAGAATGTGGGATGTATCAAACGAGTACTGGATCATTCCAGAAAGGAATTTTCTTTTAGTTAACACTTATTCGTCTTCATCAAAAGACCATGCAAAAATAAAAACAAACCAAAGGAAATAAATTTTGTATTTATATAGCGCCTTTCACAACCTCAGGACATCCAAAGCGCTTTACAGCCAACGAAGTACTTTTGAAGTGTTGCCAGTGCCCGTTGGAAGGAGCATTTCGAAGATCTCCTTAACCGAGACGCGGTCTTCGACGCGAGTGTCCTCAACTCCATCCCGCAACATGCTACCCACCACCATCTCAGCACAACCCCAGCCCGGCACGAGGTTGGAAAGGCCATCCGCCAGCTGAAGAATAACAAGGCAACAGGAGCAGATGGAATCCCCGCCGATGTACTAAAACATGGCGAAGAAGCACTACTGGCACAAATACATGACCTCATTTCTCTTATCTGGAAGGAGGAGAGCATGCCAGATCTCAGACGCCGTAATCATGACCATCTTCAAGAAAGGGGACAAGTCCGACTGCGGTAACTACAGAGGAATCCCCCTGTCGGACACAGGGAAAGTCATTGCAAGAATCCTCTTCTTCCTGTGGCTGAAGAGCTCTTCCCAGAGTCACAATGCGGATTCTGTTCACTAAGGGGTACAATGGACATGATCTTCACCGCGCGACAACTACAAAAGAAACGCAGGGAATAGCACTGACCCTTGTACATGGCCTTCTTTAACCTCACAAAAGGCCTTTGACACAGTCAACCATGAGGGATTATGTAGCATTCTCCTTCGTTTCAGCTGCCCTCAAAGGTTTGTCACCATCCTCCATCTGCTCCACGATGACATGCAAGCCGTGATCCTGACCAACAGATCCACCACAGACCCAATCCACGTCCGCGGACCAGGGTCAAGCAACGCTCCGTCATTGCACCAATGCTCTTCCTTGTTGCAATGAGTCATCTCACCCTCAGCAAGCTCCCCGCTGGAGTGGAGCTAAATTATAGAACAAATGAGAATCTGTTCAAACTCCGCTGCCTCCAGGCCAGATCCATGGTCATCCCATCCTCTGTCATTGAACTACAGTATGCAGATGACTCTTGTATCTGCGCACACTCAGAGGCCGAACTCCAAGCCATCGTCAATACCTTCATAGAGGCATACGAGAGCATGGGCCTTACACTAAACATTCGTAAGACAAAGGTCCTCTACCAATCTGACCCCACCACACAGCACTGCCCCCAGGTTATCAAAATCCACGACGAGGCCTTGGACAACATGGACCATTTTCCATATCTCGGGAGCAAGGGTAGACATTGATGACGAGGTCCAACACTGCAGCCTTCGGAAGAGTGTTTGAAGAACGGGACCTCAAATCTGGCGCCAAGCTTATGGTCTACAGGGCAGTAGTGGTACCCGCCCTCCTATATGGCTGAGATGTGGATTATATACAGCACACACCTCAGAATGCTGGAGAAGTACCACCAGCTCTGCCTCCGCAAGATCCTGCAAATCCATTGGCAGGATAGGCGCACCAACATCCGTGTTCTCGCTCAGGCCAACATCCCCAGCATCGAAGCATTGACCATGCTCGACAGCTCCATTGGGCGGGCCATATCGTCCGCATGCCCAATACGAGACTCCAAAAGCAAGCACTCTATTCAGAGATTCGACATGGCAAGCAAGCCCCAGGTGGGCAGAGGAAACGCTTCAAGGACACTCTCAAAGCCTCCTTGATAAAGTGCAACATCCCGACCAACATCTGGGAATCCCTAACCCTAAAGCGCCCAAAGTGGAGGAAGAGCATCCGGGAGGGCGCTGAGCACCTCGAGTCTCGGTCGCCGAGAGCAAGCAGAAACCAAGCGCAGACCGAGGAAGGAGCGTCCATCAACCCAGGCTCCTCACCCACCCTCTGCCCCACCTGTGACAGAGACTGTAGGTCCCACATTGGACTCTTCAGTCACCCAAGGACTCCGTTTTCGAGTGGAAACATGTCATCCTCGATTCTGAGGAACTGCCTACGATGATGATGATGAATGTGGGAAATGCAGCTACTAATTTGTGCACAGCAAGCTCCCACAAATAGCAATGTGATAATGACCAGATAATCTGTTTTAGTGATGTCATTTGAGGGATAAATATTGGCCAGGTCAATAGGGAGAGCTTCTTCAAAATAGTGCCAGGGGATCTTATACGTTTACCCCAGAGGGCAAACGGTTTTAACACCTCACCCGCAAGACAGCTTCTCGGAAACTTTTCTAAGCATCCCAGTACCAGCACTGGTAGCATCACCCTGGACTTTGTGGTCAAGTCTCTGGAGTGGGACTGGAATCCATGCCCTTCTGACTCAAGAGAGTGCTACCAATTGAGCCACGGCTTGACAATTTTATATTGGTGGGAAGATGCGCCAACTTTAAAAGTGAATGCTATGCCCTCAAACCATCCGTGAAGCAATAGAAATTATTCAAGTGTGAGGAGTAAACCTAAAGGCCTTATACAGTAGGCCACTGTGTAGAGTCAGGACTGGGATGGGACAGGCCAGGAGGAAAGAGTAGGAAGCCTGTGGGCCCAGCTACACATCCCTACAGTGAGCTGTGCTTGAGCTCTATGGGGCACAAAAGCAAGGCACTGGTCAGAAGAATCTTGTACACATTTAGAACTATGAGTTAGACGGGTTTCAAGTGTTGCCCTTATCCTGCCAACCACCACTTTGTCTACATTGAACAAGTCTCTTTCCTTTGACCTTTCACACTATCTAATGACTACTGACCTTTCTCACTATCCAAATACCAGGCAAACCCTTGGAAGAGAATGGGGAAATAATGGGAACGTCTCCTCTGACCCCCCAGGTGCTTGGCACTTGACCCAGACTCGAGAGGCCACATGGGATGTTAATGAGAATGTTTTCAAAGGGTAGCCGGGAGGGCTGGGGGGGGGGGGGGCGGTGGGGCGGTGGGGGGGAGGTGGAAGTGGTATTCCTAACTCGCTTGCTATCTGGGACCAGCTGCTGCCAGGTTGATTAATTCGCATCATCTGATGACAGCAATCCAATAAATCTGCTATCTGGCCATTAGCAGACAAACCACATGACTCCCAGTGGGATTGATGTGTGTTGGGTTGTGACTCCTGGAGAGTACTGTCCCTTTAATGCCTTGTTTTCTTATTATCTGGTCTGGTATTGGATCAGACAACAATGTGCCCCAAACCCCCTGACCCTGTCGATGCTCAGAAGATCATCCATAATAAATTCTCTGCAGGATTAGATTACAGGACAGCATTCCCATGCTTGTGTTCAAATCCCTCTATGGCCTTACCCCTCCCTCTCTCTGTAACCTTCTCCAGCCACACAATCTTCCAGGATCTCTGCTGGCTCCAATTCTGGCCTCTTGCACATTCACAATTTTCATCACCCCACAAATGGTAGCTGTGACTTCAGCTGCCTCGGCCCCAAGCTCTGGAATTACCTCCCCAAATCTCTTCATCTCTCTCCTCCTTTAAGACACTCCTTAAAATCTCTCTCTTTGACCAAGTTGTTGGTCATCTGCCCTAATAACTCGTGTGTCAAATTTTGTCTGAATCCGCTCTGAAGTGTCTTGGGTCGTTTTGCTACATTTTGCTGCGTTAAAGGGGCAAGATTAATCACCAGAAATCAAGGGTTGGAGTTCACGCTTTGGACGCAATCAGGAAACTGTGCCCAAAATGTACTTGAAATAGCACTGGTTAGGTTATAGTTCATAAAATTAATTTGCATAATCAATAATGTAAAATCTTTCATGAACCAGCCCAATTGTGCAGCACATAAACTAGGCTGATACTCCAGTGCAGTACTGTAGGAGTGCTGCCCTGTCAGAGGTGCCATCTTTTAGAGGCGACATAAAATATCTCCTGGCATTATTTCAAAGAAGAGCAGGGGAGTTCTCCTTGGTGTCCTGGCTAATATTTATCTCTCAACCAACCTCAACAAAACAGATTATCTGGTCATCATCACATTGTTGTTTGTGGGATCTTGGTGTGTAAATTGGCTGTCGCATTTACTACATTACAACAGTGACTACACTTCAAAAGTACTTCATTGGTTGGAAAACACGTGGTACATCCCGAGGTCGAGAAAGGTGCTGTAGAAATTAAAGTCTTCTATCTTTCATTTCATCATTTCATGGCCAAGCCAAACTGGCAATAAATTTCCTGCCATCTCCAATTGTCATACTGCAACTTACAACTGCACTCTTGAACTCTGTACAGTCAAATCTTTCTCACTCCATCCACCATGACACCTCCGCAGTTGATTATTTGCTCCACTATTCCCTCGCCACAAACCTTTGATGCCCTTGTCCTTTTTACCATCTCCCATCTCGGTTGGTTCCCCTGGCATGGCCCGCATCTTTGCCCCCTTATGTCCAAGGGCCACAAACTTGTGTATATGCCACACAACTGGCCGAGCCAACCATCGCTGGATTTGGCTGGACCACATCAAGCTATACCACGGCCTCACGCTCTACAACTAAAATGACCCACTATTCCACAACTCCAGGCATCTTTTCTCCACGACCAACCACCTCCTTAAAGCCCTTATCTCCTTGCCTCTTCACCCTCCTCTCTAACAAGTTTCAAGATCTCACGGATTTCTTCACCTCCAAGATAAAAAGCATTATTTTGTTGAGGTTAAGCCAGGCTGATTTGGGGAAGCATTGAAAAGAAAGAAAAAAAACTTGCATTTATATAGCGCCTTTCACGACCTCAAGATCTCCCAAAGCGCCTCATAGCCAATTAAGTACTTTTGAAGTGTAGTCACTGTTGTAAATGTAGGAAACACAGCGGCCAATTTGCACACAGCAAGCTTCCACAAACAGCAGTGTGACGATGACCAGATAATGGACTCAATTTTCCCCAATGCCATTTTTTGTTGTATTTGAAGAGTTATGCCCGTTTTTTGGGGGCCCGACTACGCCAAAAAAAAGTTGAACGTTTCCCTGTTTTAACTTGTGAATGTGGCCCAGCACACATTGTCCTTAAGCTCCGTGGGTGGAGCCCAAGATGTGCACCAAAAAGATCAGGTTGCCAGGGTAACGAGGGACACGCTGTGGGCTGAGGCCGGAAAGCGAAACATACAAGACATTCTGGCCAGTTCACAGCAACCTGCATAAGCACCTTGCACATTAATATTTACATGTTGGTAAACTGCAAAGAATCTTTGTGCCAAAAGTCTATCCTGTAAACTGAATTGGAAAGACCCCCCTCCCCCGCCGGTGCACAGTGCTGCTCCTAGCCCAGGCCGAAAGGCCTCCCTCCCTCCCTCCCTCCCCAGAGCCAGTGCTGCTCCTAGCCCAGGCCGAAAGGCCTCCCTCCCTCCCTCCCCCCCCAGAGCCAGTGCTGCTCCTAGCCCGGGCCGAAAGGCCCCCCCGCCCCCCCGTGCTGATGCCCAGTGCCGCTTCTCGTTCAGGCCGAACGATTGCCCTTCCTCTGAAGCTGGTGCCGCTCCTGCTCCCAGCCCAGGCCGAAAGGCCTCCCTCCCCACCCCCACCCACCCCGGAGCCGGTGCTGCTCCTAGCCCAGGCCAAAAGGTCTCTCTCTCCTCCCCCCTCCTCCCCACCCACCCCCCCTCCTAGCCCAGGACGAAAGGGTGGACAGACCTGACCTCAGATTAAAGTGAATTCGAGATTAAAGACAAAAAGGAGATTGTAATGGAGTTGTACTACAGAACCTGTAAGAGGTTTAATTACGCACTCTCTCTCTTTCTGTCGCTGCTGTCCTGACCATGGAACTGGATCTTCTGTGCTGATTCTCTTCCCTGATTTTGTTAACTGCCCAGAAAGTTTTTCAGACCGGTTACATATGGCGTCTCAAGAAAAATTGTAGTTGGCCAAACTTGCTTAAATAGCCAGAATTGGCGCGGGTGGCAGGTTACGCCCCCAATGAGGTAAAAAAAAAATCGTAGCCTAAAAACAACTAACCAAAATGAATTACGCAGGCACAGAAACTTTGGGGAAACTTGGAGATTTTAATTTACTCCAAACAAAACAGTGCACGCCAAAAAAACAGCGCAGATAATTGGGGAAAATTGAGCCCATTAAATCTATTTAAGTGATGTTGATTGAGGAATAAATATTGTCGAGGGCTCTGCAGATAACTCCCCTGCTCTTCTTCGAAATAGTGCCGTGGGATCTTTTACCTTCACCCAAGAGAGCAGATGGGGCCTTAGTTCAGGGTCTCATCCAAAAGACGGCACCTCCGACAGTGCAGCACTCCCTCAGGACTGCACTGGAGTGTCAGCCTAGATTTTATGCTTCAGTCTGTCGTGAGACTTAAATCCACCATATTCTCACTCAGAGTCCCACCCTCTGAGCCACGGCTGAAACTGCACGTTTGTTATTTTGTATTATTGCACAAAGACATGTTGTACTGATTGAATTACCAGAGTTCAATTGCAGCCGTTGTGCTGCATCGCTACTCGCTGTGAAATAAGGCGGAATAGCTATGTGTATCGGGCCTCGTCTTATCAAACGTTTTCTCAGTGCACCTTTAAAAAGATTGGAGAGGCACATGAGAACGGGCCCGAAGGATATAAAGCTCCAACTTGGATCACAAAGGGAGGAGAGACAATGGGGTCAAGTTTCGGCCTGAGTTGCTCCTATTTTTTTGGAGCAACTGGTTAGAATGGAGTATCTTAGAAATTGCAATTCTTGGCATTTATAGTTTGCTCCTAGAACTGTTTCATTTTGGAACAGATTTTTTTTTCCAAAAGAGGGAGTGTCTAGCTACTTACGCCTGTTTTGAAAGTTTAGGCAGTGGAAACTTACTCCAAACTAACTGAGAATGGAGTAGGTGTAGATTTTTGTATGCTCAGAAAAACCTTGCCTACACTTAGAAAATCAGGCGTAGGTTACAAATCAGGCGTAGGGAATGGGCGATGGGAGGGGGTGCAGGGGAGAGAAAGGGAAGTTTACAAACATGAAACACATCACTTTTACAAATAAAGAGACATCAATAATAAATGATAAATAAATCAATAAATCAAATCAAAAAAAAAATTTTTTTTTTTAAATCAATAATAAAAAATTACGTTTCTACTCACCGACTGCAGCAACGGGAGCCCTCCAACAGTGTGCTGGGAAGGCCCCCCCCCCCCCCAAAACGTGTGTCTCTCTCTGTCCGTCAGTGTCTATGTGTTTCTGACAGTGAGGGGAGGGAGGGGGGGGAGAAGGGGAGAGGAAAGAGGGAAGAGGGAAGAGGGAAGAGGGAGGGGGATGGGAAGAGGGAAGAGGGAAGAGGGAGGGGGATGGGAAGAGGGAAGAGGGAAGAGGGAGGGGGATGGGAAGAGGGAAGAGGGAAGAGGGAGGGGGATGGGAAGAGGGAAGAGGGAAGAGGGAGGGGGATGGGAAGAGGGAAGAGGGAAGAGGGAAGGGGGATGGGAAGAGGGAAGAGGGAAGAGGGAAGGGGGATGGGAAGAGGGAAGAGGGAAGAGGGAAGAGGGAAGAGGGAAGAGGGAAGAGGGAAGAGGGAAGAGGGAAGAGGGAAGAGGGAAGAGGGAAGAGGGAAGAGGGAAGAGGGAAGAGGGAAGAGGGAAGAGGGAAGAGGGAAGAGGGAAGAGGGAAGAGGGAAGAGGGAAGAGGGAAGAGGGAGGGAAGAGGGAGGGAAGAGGGAGGGAAGAGGGAGGGAAGAGGGAGGGAAGAGGGAGGGAAGAGGGAGGGAAGAGGGAGGGAAGAGGGAGGGAAGAGGGAGGGAAGAGGGAGGGAAGAGGGAGGGAAGAGGGAGGGAAGAGGGAGGGAAGAGGGAGGGAAGAGGGAGGGAAGAGGGAGGGAAGAGGGAGGGAAGAGGGAGGGAAGAGGGAGGGAAGAGGGAGGGAAGAGGGAGGGAAGAGGGAGGGAAGAGGGAGGGAAGAGGGAGGGAAGAGGGAGGAGGCTGAACAGGCCCGGCCGACGTGAAGAAGCCGGGCAAGATGCTGGGCGGGCGGGCCCCGCCGAAGCAAGAGGGAGCGGAGCGGGAAGTGGAGCAGGAGCTGGGGGAGGGTGGTGAGAGAGTCAGAGGGAGCGTGAGCGGAACAGGGGAGGAAGCTGGAGCCACAGCAGGAGCTGGAGGAGGAAGGTGCAGCCTGATCTTCGCCGCCCCAGTGAGCCCATTCGGCCAGGGCTAGGGGCGGCGTGCTTCAGGCCCCTCCCACACAGTTTCGGGCGCCTGGAGCTACTGCACCTTCGTGCACACTGTGGCGCGCATGTGCAGAGGTCCCAGCACTGTTTTCAGCGCCGGGACCTGGCTCCTCCCCCCCCCCCCACAGCTCGTGCGCCGAGGGCCTGGATCGACCTGAGGGAGTGGAGAATACGGAGGTAAGTTTTCGGCGTGGTTTTGAGCGCGGAAATCAGGCATGGCTCACAGGGCTCGCCCGAAACTTGCCCCCAATAGGTTCAAGAAACGTTTCGAAGCTATTGTAGAGATAAAGGATTGAGAGGTATGATGAGAAGGGTAGTGAGATAGAGTGACCTATCAAAAAGGGATGTGTTTGTTGGAACTCGGGGCCTTTTCCTGATCCAAACAATTGTTATGTACTAACCCTGTATCAAAGCTCTCGACATTCACTATTCTAAATATAAGCTGGACCAAAATATAAAATAGCACCAAGAATATTGCCCCATAAGGAAATGTTGGTATACAGTTGACCTCCAGTTAATGAATACATTATTCAAGCCAGTTGGGCAGAACAATTCAAAACACAAGAGCAAATAAAAGGAGATTTTTCCTCCAATAGATGGTCAGCTCAGAGACTCTCACCCTACGTATAGTCAATAAGTGATAATTCAAATCTCCCAAAGACATCAATTATCTCCACCAGCACCTGTCCAGTGCATGCATTCAACAAATTTTATGAAAGGAATGAAGTCTGCAACCAGACCCAACAAAAAATAGTCCACCAGCTCCCATTGATAAAGATGAAAAGGAAGGGAGGGGTCTGCCTGAGACATCTGCTATCGGAACAACAAAGAGGCCACTGACTAAAGGCAGGTTTCATACTGAGCGAAAAATAAATCAGAACGTAAAATACCATCTGCAGAGTTAGGGACCCTCATGAAACTTGTCACAGGATTAATGGCCACTGCAGAGCAAAGTGCTCTTTACAACTTTAGTGTCTATCAGCAGTCTGTGCATTATCTGCTGCTTTCAGTTCTTGCAGTGCAAACTAATGAAAGCCAGCAGCATCAGAGCTAATCCAATAGGTCTCCTGGTGTAAACCCATTGAGAGCATGATATTGGGGCAGGAATCGTGGCCTCCCCGGGTCCGTACGAAGTTTCTACAGACCCGGGAAGGCATTGGAAAAGCCGGTTTTCAGTGTGCAATGTGTCTGCGCTGAAAACCGGCTTTTCAGATCTGTCAAGTTTCTGACTCAACAGATCCTCGTATCTCGGGAGCGAGGACATTTGCACGGGCAAGATTGAGAGATTTACGCATATCTTGCCCAGCAAATGTCTTCAAAACTCTTGCGCCTGATAAAAGCAAGTGCATAACCTACTTTTACAGGCATAAGAGTTTAAAAACATACAAAAATATCAATAAAAGTTAAAAAAAACATACTTTTTAAAAACCCTGCCCAATACGTTACACTTATTTTTAACCATAATTAAAACTTTAAAATCAGCAAATTTTTCTTTAAAAAAACGTTTCCAACAACTTTAATTTCTATTAGTGCATTTATGCGAGGTGTTTTTTTTAATGTTTTATGTAGTGTGTGTGTGTTTTGGGGTGTTTCTCATTCATAGTAATAGGAGTATCACATTTACGAAACGCCTGTTGCTATGAATGAGAAAATACTTATCAGTGATTGGGTGTCCAGACCCTTGTGACTCCTGTGGCCGTCCCAATATGAATGTGCTCCATTGCGCAAGAATAGGAGGCCTCGATTCCGGGATCTCCGGTGGGCATTCGACAAAAAGGTAGGTGCGCATCTTTGCTCTTATTTTTAGTCAAACGCCCGTGGGAAGAGGAAAGAGTTTCCCATTGTTTCTGCAGTCTGCACAATGAAGAATTGTTGTAAAACAGTGTCAGCCCTGGCTCAATGGTAACGCTCTCACCTCAGAGTCAGAAGATTGTGGGTTCCAGTCCCACTCCAAAGACTTGAGCAAATTATCCAGACTGACACTCCCAATGCAGTGCTGAGGGAGTCATCATCATCATAGGCAGTCCCTCCCTCAGAATCAAGGAAGACTTGCTTCCACTCTTAACATGAGTCCTTAGGTGGCTGGACAGTCCAATACAAAAACCAAGGTCCCTGTCACAGGTGGGACAGATAGTCGTCGAGGGAAGGGGTGGGTGGGGCAGGTGTTGCACCGTCGGAGGTATCCTCTTTCAGATGAGACATTAAACCAACCCCCCCCCCACCCCGACCGCCTACCCTCAGTGGAACCTTAAAGATCCCATGGCATTATTGTGAAGAGCAGGGGAGTTCTCAGTGTCCTGGCCAATATTTATCCCTCAACCAACATCATTAAAATAGATTATTTGGCCATTATTGCATTGCTGTTTGTGGGCCTTGCTGTGCACAAATTGGCTGCCGCATTTCTCTACATTACAACAGTGACTACACTTCAAAAGTATTTCATTGGCTGCAAAACGCTTTGTGACATCCAGAGGTCATGAAAGGCGCTATACAAATGCAAGTCTCTCTCCCTTTCTTTCTTTCCTTCTTCTTTACTGAGTGTATCAACAACCCGAGGTGAGTTGCAGCAGTTACTGACTGCAGTTTTGGGCTATAAAGGTTACCCAGCAGTTATGTTATGCAGAGTGCGTCCTAATGCCTGAATCTGAAGGGATCACGGCCAATAACACTTCAGTAGCCACAAACTGACAGGTTACGAAGTTGCCCAAGAAAACTGCAGTTTAAAACGTGGGGACTGAACACCTTGTACCTGGTTTTCTGGAGACTCTGATAGGACATCACAAAGTAACACTTTGATTTTACTGGCTGAAGTCACAAGTCATGAAAATCCTTCACAGGTACCATCCATCCCCAGGCTGTATTTGCAGGTGTATCCTAAAATCTAAGCAGAATATGCCAGTTGATTTAACACTTCTGCAACATGAAGGTGGTAAGGATCCAAAGTGATAAGGATCCAAAGTGATTGACTATTAAATAAACAAATAAATCCAATAGGGAATTGAGTGGAAACATTTTTACTCGGAAAGGGGTCAGAATGTGGAACTCCCTGCCACAAGGAGTAGTTGAGGCGAATAGCAGAAATGTATTTAAGGAAGGATGGAATCATGCTCGAGTGGGGCATAAATGCCAGCATAGACTGGTTGGGCTGAATAGTTTCTTTGTGCTGTAAATACTATGGGGCTGAAATTGCCCCTTTCTGTAAGAACTGTGACTGCCTCAAAGAGGCGGCCATGAGTCAGTAACCACTCGGTCGGCATGGAGGGGCCGCCATTTTGAAAACTGCCCTCCTTTATTTTTGGAGTCATGTACAGGAAAGCCCCCAAAAGTCTTCCCGCACCATTGGGCATGCGCCGACCACTTACCGACTGGCGACGACCCATTTTCCGCCCCGCATGGGAAATTGCCCTGCGGGAGCAGATCGGCTGCTGCTCGGTGCCCACGACAGCTTTCCCCGGTGGAAAACTTCTTGTGGCTGGGCGGCGCGTCCACCCTTAAAGGGGAGGGCACACTGCCGCAACTGCCATTTTATTTTAATTGTCGGCCGACTGCCAGGTCAACCCGACAATGGTGGCCACGGGTTTGGCCGGGCCGCCAATAGGCAGCTCGGCACCCCCTCTTGGGTGCCAGGCCGCTGGCCCGGCTGAAACACTCCCTGGTGGCCCACTGTTTACCACGAAAGTGGCTGCAGAGTTTCGCAGCAGCCCTCCCTTTTAATTGAAGGGGAGGGACGTTGTGACGCATCAGCGCGATACGGCATGTCGTCCGTAATGCACTATCAGCGCGTGCTGATAACTCGGAGCGACGGCCGTTCTGACCCGCCTGCACTTCCGCCCCGCTGACGACCCCACATCAGACCTACTCCAAAAAAAAAAGCTGACCATAAAAAAGTGTTCCAGTCTTATTAGCCCTTCTAACCTGAAAGTTTGCAGTCTTAATTGGGGCATTATTCCCACAGGAAGTTCGCCCTTAGGGTGATGTAGCGGCTGCCATTGCAGCACAGGCGCGAGGGAACGAGCGTATTGGTGCTGCTTTGGAGAGGATGGCCGCAGCTCTGCAAGCATCGATGGAATGTCTAAGCGCTGTCATATCTGGTGGCTTTCAGACTGTAGCTGCTCGCATGCAGTCTCAGCTGGATGCCCCGAGACCTCAGTGTTGCTTTCGCGACTGGGTCCAGCACGGGTCATGGGAGACCTTCCGGTGTGGCGCCACAGCACCGACGTGAGCCCCCTCAGATTGGTGCTGGTGGTATTGTGCCACCCCTGGTGAGTTATTCAGGCTCCTCGGGCCAGGATACGGATGATGCGCTCCCTCCGACTTGCAGCATTCCTGCCCCCAGACCGGTCACTCTGCCAGTGCCTCCACGCATGGCCTTGCCCAAGCCAAGTCATACGGAACCTTCCCAGGAGGGTATTAACCAGTCTCCAGCCAGCCCTTCCAGGCCCAAAGCTGCTTGAGGGCATCCTAGAAGGACATCGGCAGCTTCCACACAGTGAACACAGCAGCCTTCCCAGACGCATGAGGCAGCCACAGGGGAGACACTGAGGCAAAGTCGCAGGTTAGGTACGCATAAAATCATCATAGGCAGTCCCTCAAAGTCGAGGATGACTTGCTTCCACTCTAAAAGTGAGTTCTCAGGTGGCTGAACAGTCCAATACAGGAATTACAGTCTCTGTCACAGGTGGGGCAGACAGTGGTTGAAGGAAAGTGTGGGTGGGGAGCCTGGGTTGCCGCACGCTCTTCCGCTGTCTGCACTGTATGCTCTCGGCGACAAGATTCTAGGTGCTCAGCGCCCTCCCGGATGCTTCTCCTCCACTTTGAGCGGTCTTGGGCCAGGGATTCCCAGGTGCCGGTGGAGATGTTGCACTTTATCAAGGAGGCTTTGAGGGGGGTCTGTTCTGTATGAAGAGAGTCTGACTGGATACTGTGAGCACAAAATAAAGTGTGACCTTAGTCCTTTATTGCAGGTCTCCAGAGTGCCTCTCCAACCTGTGAGGCCTCCTAAGTACCTGTGCTCCCAAAGGATTATGGGATCCCTTGGGACTCCAGGGGTGAGCCCCTCTGGTGGCTGTACAAGATATATACAAGTTTACATATATAACAGGGTCCTTGAAGTGTTTACTCTGCCCATCTGCGTCGAGGCTCAGAGTAGAGCGCTTGCTTTGGGAATCTCGTGTCAGGCTTGCGGACGATGTGGCCCGCCCAACAGAGCTGGTCGAGCATGGTCAGTCCTTCGATGCTGGGGACGTTAGCCTGAGCGAGAACACTGACATTGGCACATCTGTCCTCCCAATGGATTTGCAGCACCTTGCGAAGGCAGCGTTGGTGATACTTCTCCAGTGCTTTGAGGTGCCGGCTGGAAATAGTCCATATAGGAGGATGGGCATATAGGAGGATGGGCATCAATACTGCCCTGTAGACCATAAGCTTAGTGCAAGATTTGAGGTCCTGGTCTTCAAACACTGTCTTCCTCAGGTGACCAAAGGTTGCGTTGGCACACTGAAGGCAGTGTTGGACGTCGACATCGATGTCTGCCCTTGTTGACAGTAGGCTCCCAAGGTATGGAAAATGGTTCACGTTGTCCAAGGCCTGACCGTGAATTTTGATGACTGGGTGGCAGTGCTGTGGCGGGGTCAGGTTGGTGGAGGACCTTTGTCTTACGGATGTTTAGTGTAAGGCTTATGCTTTCGTACGCCTCGGTGAAGGTGTTGACGGTGGCTTGGAGTTTGGCCTCTGTGTGCGCAGACGAAAGTGCCGTCCGTGTATTGTAGTTCCATGACAGAAGATAGGATGACCTTGAATCTAGCCTGGAGGCAGTGGAGGTGCAACAGATTCCCATTGGTTACCTCTTGGAATGCTGAGCTGGGGCGACATTTCCTGTCTGAGACCCTGGATTGAGATTTCAGTTTTCTCTGAATCTTAGGATCTATTTCGCTCTCTAGTTTTTTTTCCCCCTTTTCTCTTTCTCTATGTCTCTCTCTCCCAATCAAATGTTCTCATTCTGTTTCTCATTCCCTTTCCTCACTTCTATCTCTTTCTTCTTCCTCCTCTTTTCCCCCCTCTCCCTCCCCTTGAGTGCTGATTCTGTGCTGAACATCCTCAGGTTTGGATCTGACCCTCTTGTCTCACTCCGCTCAGAGATCTCTGCCACTCTGCACTGGCCCTAAAAGCTGGCGGGGGCACAGTCAGCTGAAGGGCCGGCTTTTTCATGCTGAAAATGGTTCCTGGGGCAGAAGTGTGCACTTTTAGCACGTCACTGCCGCAAGCCCCATACCGCTACGAGAGTCGGCAGTGGCCCATACTGTGCAAGACCTCCCAGGCTGAATTTATGACGGGGCAGCCAGTTGAGCCCAAAGCAGCTACCATTCAATTTTGGTTAATGGCCGCTGCAAACGAGCAGTAACGGTCCTTCCCGGGACCGTGAATTTTGGGGCCAAGGTTTCTGTCTATTTTCTAATGAAAATTTCTGCAAAATGCTCACTTTTTGAAGATGGGAACATTGATTTTTGTGATAAGTGGCCCCTAAACTAATACTTCCAAAGGAGACTACGGAAAAGCATTTTTGAGAGACTTGGCCCACCGTCTACTGGCTCTTTACAGTTTTTGGACTGCAAATTCAAGCAGGACTGGTCTTGCCATTAAACACCTGATCTATTCCACCAAGTTGAGCACTCGTTCCCTTCCATGGAAAAATCCCAATACTCCAGCATTATGTAAATGGTTAAGGACAGTGAGCAATTCCTTTTCTCCATTACAACCACTTCCTCAAACCTTCTTCCCTTGCCGCTTTCACCCTCATCTCCAAAACCAAGTCAGAGTTGGTCATCCAAGATGATAACCGCCTGCCCTGCTTTTTCTGCCCCAATCTCCTCTTCCTCGAACAATGACCCCATCCCAATGCTTCAATCACCCGACATCAATCCCCATCACTATGTTCTCTCCCATCAATCCCCTCACACCTTTCCAAGCTTGTGTTCATGAAATGCACGTCATGCTCCTTGTCTACTCAAGCCATGACCACTTAATTAGCCCTCCAAGGCCCCATGCTAACCAAGATCATTAATGGTTCCCTGTGTTCAGCCACCATCCCACTCTCCAAATTCCCATCAACACCCTTCCCTTCAAAAAAAATCCACCCTTGACCCATCCGTCCCCTTCAAACTACTGTCCATCTCAAATGTTATTTTCTTCTCCAAGGTCCTTGAGCCATTTGTTGCCTTCCAGCTTCATGTCAGCCAGTTTGCATCCCTTTAGTTCTATTTCCACCCTGCTCACAGCACTCAGACCAACTTTCTTCATCAAAGTCACAAAGAACAAGGAATATTCCCCACGACTATGGCCATGTTGCATTATCCCTCCTTACATGTGAATATATAAAATGGATAGGCAGGAAATGACCAGCTAGTCTATCAAACCTGTCCCACACCAAGATGGCCGGAGCATCATGGCAAGACACTTCCTCCACACCATCATGGCAAGACACTTCCTCCACACCAGTCCCTCTCTTCTCCACTCCACCCCGCTGCCACCATCTCCAACGACCCACTCCCCACAGCCACTTAAAATCTCCTGGGAGAGGCAAGAAACCAGCAAAAAAATCCCAGGGCCAATAAGGGAAATAATACCTTGGAAAATTCCTCTATGACCCCCTCAGGGAATCAAAACCAGTCCAGGAGATCACATGAATCTGGACACCTCCTTGCCTCTCCATGGTATTTGATATAACTGACCACACGAAATGCCTCCACCATCTCTCATCCAGTGGGGTAGCATAGAGATTATGTTATTGGACCAGTAATCCAGAGACCTGGACTAACGATCCAGATACATGAGCTCAAATCACATTTAATTTAAATTCAGTTAATCTAGAATTTAAAAAGCTATCAGTAATAGTGACCACGATCATTGTAAAAACCCATCTGGTTCACTGAAGTCCTTTAGGGAAGGAAATCCGACATGCTTACCCGGTTTAGCCTACATATGACTCCAGACCCACAGCAATGACCCTTAACTGTCCTCTGAAATGATGGCTCACTGCCACCTTCTCAAGGACAATTAGGGATGGGCAATAAATACTGACCTTGCTAGCGACGCCCACATGAATGAATTTTTTTTTTTAAAGTCAGAATGATAGTCAAGTTAATGTAGATATATATTTAATCATTCAACATGTTGACCAGCAATTAATACTTTTTAAAAAATATATAAAGAGATCTGTACTGTTACAGAATACTAACAAAAAATATTGAAACCTTCCTCAGATGCTGAAAATCCTGCTGAAAAGGCCAAGAGGCAAAGAGAGAAGAGATAAATAAAGCTGGACAATAACCTGCACCTATAAAGTACCTTTAACATAGTAAATGGTTTGAAGGTGCTTCCCAGGAACGTTATCAACGTTTGACACCGAGCCACAAAAGGATAATCATAGTGTCAGATTGTACAACCATCAGATACAATGGACGAAGGGCTTGTGAGGCAAGCTTCCCTCAGAAGAATTGCTGAGAAGTTAATAAAGCCAAGAAACCAATCAGCAAGTGACTAAGTGGAAATTTAGACAGTTTTCCCGCAAGTTTCTCATGTGTATAGGAAGCACAGTCAATGGTCCAATATGATTGCATTAACTGCGTTATATAAAATCTTCAAAGTGAAATGGATCAAAAGGTTAAAACGGCTTATTTTTCTACCAGTTGGCGCACTACCTCAAGAGAATCTGGTGTGGTCGAGGAGCAAGTTATAAAGGACATCCCAGAACAAACTTCAAATCTCACCTCTTTCAGATTCATAGTTACATAGAAAATACAGCAGAGAAACAGGCCATTTCAGCCCAACTGATCTATACTGGTGTTTATGCTCCAGATGACCTTCTTCTCACCCTACCTCACCAACATATCCTTCTATTCCTTTCTCCCTCATGTATCCCCTGAATACATCTATCATCATCATAGGTAGTCCCTTGGAATCGAGGAAGACTTGCTTCCACTCTAGAAATTAGTTCTTAGGTGACCGAACAGTCCAATACGAGAACCACAGTCCCCGTCACAGGTGGGAAAGGGTGGATGGGGACTCTGGTTTGCCGCACGTGCTTTCCACTGCCTGCGCTTGGCGATGAGACGAGATGCTCAGCGCCCTCCCGGATGCACTTCCGCCACTTAAGGCGGTCTTTGGCCAGGGACTCCCAGGTGTCGGTGGGAATGTTGCTCTTTATCAGGGGGGTTTTGAGGGTGTCCTTGAAACATTTCCTCTGCCCATCTTTGGCTCGTTTGCCATGAAGGAGTTCCGAGTAGAGCGCTTGCTTTGGGAGTCTCGTGTCAGGCACGCGAAAAATGTGGCCTGCCCAGGCTGATCAAGTGTGGTCAATACTTCAATGCTGGGGATGTTGGCCTGGTCGAGGACGCTAATGTTGGTGCCTCTGTCCTCCCAGGGGATTTGCAGGATCTTGGAGATATCGTTGGTGGTATTTCTCCAGTGACTTGAGGTGTCTACTGTACATGGACCATCTATACCATTCACCTCAACTACTGCATGTGGTAGTAAGTTCCACATTCTCACCACTCTCTGGGTAAAGAAGTTTCTCCTGAATTCCATATTAGATTTAATAGTGACTATCTTATATTTATGACACTAGTTTTAGAATCCTCCACAAGTGGAAATATCCTCTCCACATCTGCAGTTCCACTGGCACATTCAACACCAACATTTTTTTTCTCCTTCCTAATTTGTTAGTGAATTATCATACAACTCAAGAGGAACCACCTTTGTTCTGGGGAAAGAAGCTCTCTCATTTCCGGCATCCAATGTCAGTGTCAAGCACTCCCTGGTCTGCTACAACCAATGTTCTTTTTAAGCTGTACAATGCTCTGGGAGGTCCCACTCAGCCAGCTCACCGACTTTTGAATGGAAAAACCACAAATGTGCAAAATTTGAAGCAGCTGCACACTCAAAAAATAATGAAAGGGAACATTGGCTACAATTCCATTTAAATAAGCGTCAAAGTCCTGTGACTCTGTCCCATCCAGGGATCTTTGAGAAAAATGCCACCTCTACTGTAGTGTTGGGATAGTTGTGGTTCCAACATCAGCCAACATTGTGGTAAGATTGCCAATGTTGTGCCAAATTGGACAGTGCTTTATGCTGTGGGTTCATGTCTACTGGGATTCTGTTCAGATTGCCTAAATTTACTTCATATTGGACTCTTACACCCACAGACACAGAAGACCTGGATCCCAACAGTCTGGGTAGCATGTCACTTCCGTGTCATATACCACTGCACTTCCCAGTTGAGTACACCCTCCTCAATTCCAAGTGTTTTGCAAAACAGGTGTTAGTGAACTAATCCAAATTCCATTGTGCTCCATTCCCAATCTGACCTGTACATGAGGGATGCCATCCCTCCAGGATCATCCTAGATTCATCAGGAGTTAAAGTTTCATCTCCTGGACACTGCTGTGAGCAACCCAGGAGATAAATAAATTAATTAAAATAATATTGTTTTTTAAAAATTATTTGAGCACTTTCATGTATTAGTTATATAAACTATTGGGATATGGGAATAAAGGTAGGGTAGGGAAGTTGGTAATGTAATGCAACCTCTAGGTTGGCACCTTCAGGTTGGCTTGAAGAACGGCAACATACTTTGAAGCTACCACATTCATACTGCAAGGCAGCTTCAGAAAAGGTAGGAGAGGGGAGATTTGAGCACAGACACTGGCATCGCCTTTCTTGCATCTGTCACATCCATCCACCTGACCCCCTCATCCCCTCACAGCAATTTCCCATCACCAACCCAAGTCAACTCCTGGGATTGAAATGTAATTAAATCCCTCCATGCCCTTGCCCCTCACTATCTCTGTAACCTCCTCCAGCCCAACAACACTCAGATCTCTGTGCTCCTCCAATACTGGCCTGCCCCCACCATTGGTATCCGTGCCTTCAGCTGTGCCCCAAGCTCTGGAATTCTCTCCCTAAACCTCTCCGTCTCTCTCCTCCTCCTTTAAGACACTTCTTAAAACCCACCTCTATGGCCAAGCTTTTGAACACCTGTGCTAATCTCTCCTATGTGGCGCACTTCAAATTTTATCTGATATTGCTCCTGTGAAGTGCCTTGGGACGTTTTACTATGTTAAAGGCGCTATATAAATGCAAGTTGTTGTTTTGAAGAATTCTTGAAAAGTTCTCGACAGATACAGAAAATTATTCGGAGGCCAACCACAAGAGAAGAAGCAATGTCCATTTAACGTCAATTCCCAAAAGGGCCCAAACTTGAGTGTTTCTGGTTGTTGAAGGTAGTGACTCTCAGTTAAGTCTAATTACAAGCTGGGATCCAGACAGGCACTCTCATAATGGAACACTGAATTCATCAGTCAGCACATTTTTGAGCAACTTTTCAGTCACCTTGGAGACATGTCGAAAAAAACGTCTGCTAAGTAAAGGCCAGGGAATGCAAGCCTGTTCCATGCACTTCAATGACTTGGTAAACAAGGGTCTTTGCTGCAGAAATAGCATTAATGGTTTGTGAATTATCCCCTTTTATTAGGTGAACAATTAGAAGTTTGAACTTGTGTGTGGGAGGGTATCATGTGCAACACATACACATTTAGAATCCCTCTCATTCACCCACCTTCTACAATTTCCTCCAAAAAGGAAACCAAAATACTCATGTATGTCCACAAGTTCTTCCCCTTCCAAGCACAAAATTATAGGATCCAAATTCAGAGCTCGTCAAAACTAAAAGTAGCGTGCATCCCATCGACAAAAACTTTCATTTATATCACTCGCGCCTTTAACGGAGGAAAACAACCCGACACGCTTCGCAGGAGACCAGAGCCACATAAGGAGATATTAGAATAGGTGACTAAAAGCTCGATCAAAGAGGTAGGTTTTAAGGAGTGCCTTGTAAAGAGGGGTGGCCACAACATTGAAACAAATCCAAATTAGAATTACCATTTTATAAAATCTACCTTAATCGCAATATCTTTGCCCCTTGCAAAGGGTGGTTAGAGGGAAGCTATTTTCTCTGATGCGGGGGGGGGGGCGGGGGGAGCCCAAAACAAGGGGGTATAACCTTAAAATTAGAGCTAAGCCCTTCAGGGCTAAAGTGAAGGAGTACTTTTTCCACTCGCCCCCAAAAAGCTTCTGAGGCTGGGGGTCAATTGAAAACGTCAAAACTGAGATTGTTAGGCAAGGGCATCAAGGTATTTGGATCCAAGGCGGGTAGATAGAGTTAAGATACAGATCAGCCAGGTTTTTGGTGAAACAGGTTTGAGGGGCTGAATGGCATACTCTTGTTCCGGTGTTCTACTTCTGCTTTCTCTCTTGACTTACATGGAGAGGGGGTGGCGAGGAGACCGTTCTATAGGCCCCTATTTTCCACTTGCTGCATTTCTGGAACCAACACATATTAACATACGAAAAAAAATGGGGACTTTCGTCAAACAAATATTTGAATTTGGGGGCGGGGAGGCAGAGTTTCAAGTCTGCGCTAAAAACTCTCCAGGCATGCGCGAAAAGTGTGGTGTGGTGTGTTGTGGGTGTTTGTCCCTCGACACCATGGGTGAGGGGAGGGTAGAAATTGCAGGATTGTCAGGAGAAGTAGCAACACTGTCTGGAGGACTAGGACCACCATTGGCGGGGCAGATTAGGGAGGGAATGAGGGATGCACTTTAGGGACAGCTGGTGGGGAAATTGTCCGACATATGTGATGAAAATTTGCAGGTAGCTTCTGCAATAAGGGAACACACCCAGGTTGTCATTCAACACCACCAATTGGCGGCACCAAATGCAACCACTCAATTCATCCCCAGACCAACCTCAGGGACTATACCGCAGGGTGATCCACAGCTTGAACAAGACGACGAAGACGAACCCAGGCCTTCCAGAAAGGGGTCTACTACGTCTGTCCCTGTCCAACCCCACCAATGCAAAACAAAGAAAATTTAACCTTGGGCTCACCGGAAGGCCGACGAAGACTTCTGTGCCAACAGACAGGGCTAAGGGTAGAGGCACCGGGAAGAGGGGCGCAAGAGGGACACTATGCGCTAGTGGTTCTTAACAAGGGGTAGGAGATATATCTTGCTGTTATTTGTTTTGTTAATAGAAAAGTTTGATACAATAAAGTTTTGTTAATTGAAAATGCTAAAGTTTTCAAGAACTTTAAAGTTTGATGCATGATACAAATGTCTTATAAACCTATTCTTTTAATTTAACCAGAATCGGTACATTATTGTGAACGTAACCAACATAAACCAACACAACATTATTAAAAGTGCAAGCAGGTGTAAATAGTTAACATCGTGCGACACTATAATCAACCATGTTACCGTTTAGCCTTCAGGCAGAAAAACGTTCAAGGATTAGCCACTGATACAAGTCTCCAGCAATGGTTAGAGGTCCTTTGGTCGCCCCACCCTCCTCTGCTGTCGCTGTCTTGCGGCTTGAGGTGGTTCCTCCTCCTGCTCGTCGTCAGCCTCCTCCAAATCCTCATCCCTCCTTCTCCCCTCAGGAGGATTTTCAATGTCTGGTACCTGTCCCCTCATGATGGTCAGGTTGTGCAGCATACGATAGTGAACTGAGCAACGTGGTGAGGGGAGAATTGCAGGTAGCCTCCAGAGTGGTCCAGGCATCGGAAACGCTGCTTTAAAATGCCAATTGTCCTTTCTATGATGCTCCGTGTCGTTATGTGGGACAAATTGTACCGACGCCCTGTCTCAGTGCGCCGATTGCGTGGGGGGTGGGGGATCATAAGCCAGGTGGTGAGCCCGTAACCTTTGTCCCCAAGCAACCAGCTCAGAATGGGAAAACAGAGTTTGGTAAGTGGGAGAGTCTTGAAGGTTAATCTCTTTTATACCAGATGGAGACTGGTGGCAATTGCTCGTAGCCTCTAAGTAAGATTAAGAGTTAAATATTTCGGATTCTTGCAGGCTGAAGTAGAGACAAACTAGCTAGCTAGCTAGCTTTCCAGTAGTTTGCTAAATAGCCAGTTAGTTAAAACCGGTTCTTGGCACAGCTGACCAGTGGTGACTCATCTGAGCCACAAGCAGTTTAAAAACCGAGGGCTGGTGCTGGTAGAACACAATGCAGCAGCTCTGAGTGGGAAACCTGAGCGTTTCGTAAGTGGGAGAGTTCGGTGAAGTGGGGGCGGGAGGTGAAACTTTGCCTTGTTTCTCCTAAATTTTTTCGCAGAGTGGCGGTGTACCTGAGCGGGAGCAGACGGAGGCCCGAGAGTGGGGATAAAAGCCCAGCATACGGCCAGTGTGATCTCCTGGACTAGTTCCGATCACCTGGTTGGGTCGGAGAGAAATTTTTCCAGATTTTTTTCCCCAGTCGGCCTGGGTTTTTATCTTTTTTTTGCCTCTCCCAGGAGATCGCACGGCTCCGGGTGAGGGGATCGCTGCAGTGTGACATCACGGGTAAGGCAGGTTAGTGATCGATAGTGATTGTGGGCTAAGTTTTTCTTTTAAATTAACATATAGCATATAACATTCTAAAAACTAACCTTTATTTAACTAATTTAATAAACTATATAGGGTAAATATTGTACATTAATGATTTAGACGAGGGGACTAAATGTAGTATCTCCAAATTTGCGGATGACACTAAGTTGGGTGGCAGTGTGAGCTGCGAGGAGGATGCTATGAGGCTGCAGAGTGACTTGGATAGGTTACGTGAGGCAAATGCATGGCAGATGAAGTATAATGTGGATAAATGCGAGGTTATCCACTTTGGTGGTAAAAACAGAGAGACAGACTATTATCTGAATTGGTGACAGATTAGGAAAAGGGGAGGTGCAACGAGACCTGGGTGTCATGGTACATCAGTCATTGAAGGTTGGCATGCAGGTACAGCAGTCAGTTAAGAAAGCAAATGGCATGTTGGCCTTCATAGCGAGGGGATGCGAGTACAGGGGCAGGGAGGTGTTGCTACAGTTGTACAGGGCCTTGGTGAGGCCACACCTGGAGTATTGTGTACAGTTTTGGTCTCCTAACTTGAGGAAGGACATTCTTGCTATTGAGGGAATGCAGCGAAGGTTCACCAGACTGATTCCCGGGATGACGGGACTGACATATCAAGAAGGACTGGATCAACTGGGCTTGTATTCACTGGAGTTCAGAAGAATGAGAGGGGACTTCATAGAAACGTTTAAAATTCTGACGGGGTTAGACAGGTTAGATGCAGGAAGAATGTTCCCAATGTTGGGGAAGTCCAGAACCAGAGGTCACAGTCTAAGGATAAGGGGTAAGCCATTTAAGACCGAGATGAGGAGAAACTTCTTCACCCAGAGAGTGGTGAACCTGTGGAATTCTCTACCACAGAAAGTTGTTGAGGCCAATTCACTAAATATATTCAAAAGGGAGTTAGATGTAGTTCTTACTACTAGGGGGATCAAGGGGTATGGCGAGAAAGCAGGAATGGGGTACTGAAGTTGCATGTTCAGCCATGAACTCATTGAATGGTGGTGCAGGCTAGAAGGGCCGAATGGCCTACTCCTGCACCTATTTTCTATGTTTCTACTTGATTAACGCTAAACTAATTAAATAAATGGGAAAACAGGAGATGTGTTGCTGCTGCAATATGTGGGAGCTTCTGGACGTTTTGGTCCAGGGCGACTGCATCTGTGGTAAGTGTCTGCGGCTCAACGAACTTCGGCTCCGAGTTGAGGAGCTGGAGTCCGAGCTGCAGGCATTGCGAAACATCAGGGAGGGAGAATGTTACCTGGACCTTTTTATCCAGGAGGCAGCCACACCCTCTAGAATAAATACTTTAGAATTGACATGTGGTCAGAGACAAGAGGGTGTGACTGCGAGTGAAGCAGATAAGGGGATCCAGGAGATAGTACTGCAGGAGCCTCAGTCCCTGCACTTGTCCAATAGATTTGAGATTCTTGCAACCCATGCAGACTGCAGGGTGGACGAGCAGATTGACCAAGGCACCGTGGTGCAGAAAGCCATTAAAGAGGCAGGTGGTTGTAGTGAGGGACAATATAGTTAGGGGGATAGATAGGGTTCTCTGCAGCCGAGAGCGTGCGTCCCGAAGGCTGTGTTGCCTGCCCGGTGCCAGGGAAAAGGACATCGCCTCCGGGCTGGAGAAGAACTTGGAGGGTGAGGGGGAGGATCCAGTTGTCGTGGTACACGTAGGTACCAATGATATAGGTAGGACTAAAAGAGGTTCTGCTGAGAGAGTTTGAACAGCTAGTGACTAAATTGAAAAGCAGAGCCACAAAGGTAATAATCTCTGCATTATTACCAGAGAATACATTGACTATATCCTGGAGTTCAGCCTCAGAATGTGTGCAGACGCAAGCGTCATCTGCATACTGCAGCTCAATGACAGAGGTTGGGGTGATCTTGGACCTGGCCTGGAGGCGGCGTAGGTTAAGCAGCTTCCCACTGGTTCTGTAGTTTAGTTCCACTCCAGCAGGGAGCTTGTTGATTGTGAGGTGGAGCATGGCGGCGAGGAAGATGGAGAAGAGGGTTAGAGCAATGACGCAGCCCTGTTTGACCCCAATCCGAACGTGAATTGGGTCTGTAATGGATCCATTGGTAAGGAACACAGTCAATGTATTCACTGAGGCATATGAAAGCATAGGCCTTACACTTAACATCCGTAAGACAAAGGTCCTCCACCAGCCTGTCACCGCCGCACAGCATTGCCATCCAATCAAGATTCACGGCCTAGCCCTCGACAACGTGGACTATTTCCCATATCTCGGGAGCCTCTTATCAACAAAGGCAGACATTGATGTGGAGATTCAACAACGTCTCCAGTGCGCCAGTGCAGCCTTCGGCCGCCTGCGGAAAAGAATGTTTGAAGACCAGGCCCTCAAATCTACTACCAAGCTCATGGTCGACAGGGCTGTAGTAATACCCGCCCTCCTGAATGGATCTGAGGCATGGATGATGTATAGAAGACACCACAAGTCGCTGGAGATATATCACCAACGATGTCTCCGCAAGATCCTGCAAATCCCCTGGGAGGACAGGCGCACCAACATCAGTGTCCTCGTCCAGGCTAACATCCCCAGCATTGAAGCACTAACCACTTCGATCAACTTCGCTGGGCAGGCCACATAGTTCGCACGCCAGATACGAGACTTTATAAGCAAATGCTTTCTGCGGAGCTCCTTCATGGTAAATGAGCCAAAAGTGGGCAGCGGAAACGTTATAAGGACACCCTCAAAGCCTCCCCAGAGCCAAAAGTGCGACATCACCACTGACACCTGGGAGACCCTGGCCGAAGACCACCCGAGGTGGAGAAAGTGCTTCCAGGAGGGTGTTGAGCTCTTCGAGTCTTGTCGCAAGAGCATGAAGAGCATGAAGAGGCCAAGCGCAGGCAGTGGAAGAAGCGTGCGGCAAACCGACCCCTTCCTTCGACGAATGTCTGTCCCACCTGTAACAGGGTCTGTGGCTCTTGTATCGGACTGTTCAGCCATCAACGAACTCACTTCAGGAGTGGAAGCAAGTCTTCCTCGATTCCGAGGAACTGTTTATGATTACCTGAGCCATGAGCAAATTGGCAGAGTCAATAGAATCAGGAAGATGAATGCGTGGCTCAGAGGTTGGTGTGGGAGAAGTGGGTTTCGATTTGTGGGGTACTGGCACCAATACTCGGGAAAGAGAGAGCTGTTCCGTGGGGACGGACTACACCTGAACTATGCTGGGACCAGAGTTCTAGCGAACCGAATAACTACGGAGGTAGACAGGGCTTTAAACTAAATAAGGCGAGGATGGTGGCGGGGGTGGGGTGGGGTGGCGGGGGGGGGGGGGGGCGCGCGGGAGGAAGACTGTTGCAGTGGAGAGAAATCTAGAATGCTAAAGTGAAATGAAAACAAAGCAATGCAGGAAAGTGATTGTGGTAAGGATAACCAGATTGTCAGTAAGGAACAGCGTGCACTAACAAATAGGGTCCAGGTAAGAAAAAATAGCGCTAAGACAAATAGGGCTATATTACAAAATAATGTTAAAAAGACAAATCTAAAAGCATTGTATCTGGATGCACGAAGCATTCGTAATAAGGTAGACGAATTAACAGCGCATCTAGATGTAAATGGATACGATATAGTTGCAATTACGGAGACATGGTTGCAGGGTGACCAGGGTTGGGAACTGAATATCCAAGGATATTCGATATTTAGGAAGGACAGGCAAAAAGGAAGAGGGGGTGGTGTGATGTTAATAAAGGATGAAATCAGAGCAATAGTGAGAAAGGATATTGGCTCAGAAAATCAAGATGCAGAATCAGTCTGGGTGGAGCTAAGGAGCACCAAGGGGCAGAAAACATTGGTGGGAGTTGTCTATAGGCCTCCAAACAGTGGTGGTAGTGTAGGGGATGGCATCAAACAGGAAACTAGAGATGCATGTAACAAGGGTACTACAATAATCATAGATGACTTTACCGGTGGAGGCGATGGTGGCTCTGGCTCTGGGGAGTGCAGCCAGAGCCAAGTCCACAATGCCACGGGTGGCTCAGCTGCACAGGGAGGGTGGGGTGGGGAGCGGGCAGTGGGGAGGAAGAAAAATGGAAGAGCTATAGTGGTAGGGGATTCAATAGTTAGGGAAGCAGACAGGCAGGCGTTTCTGCGGCCGCAGACGTTTCTGCGGCCGCAGACGTGACTCCAGGATGGTATATTGCCTCCCTGGTGCCAGGGTCAAGGATGTCACTGAGCAGCTGCGAGGCATTCTGGGGGGGGGGCGGGGGGGGGAAAAGAGGGTGAACAGCCAGAGGTCTTGGTCCACATCGGTACCAAGGTCATCGGTAGTAAGAAGGATGAGGTCCTGCAGGCAGAATTTAGGAAGCTAAGAGAGAGATTAGAAAGCAGGACCTCAAAAAGGTAATAATCTCCAGATTACTCCCAATGCCACGAGCTAGTGAGTACAGAAATAGGAGGATAGAGCAGATGAATACTTGGCTGGAGAGCTGGTACAGGCAGGGGGGTTTAGTTGCCTGAGGCATTGGGACCGCTTCTGTGGGATGTGGGACCTGTACAAGCCGGACGGGTTGCACCCCAACAGAGCCGGGACCAATATCCTCGCGGCTGGGGGGGTGGGGGTGTTGCTAGTGCTATTGGGGAGGGTTTAAACTAGCTTGGCAGGGGGATGGGAACCTGAAAATAGAGTCAATAGGGAGGGGGGTAAAGCTGGAATTAGAAAGCAAAAAGAAAGTGAGTTTGAAGGCGAGAGGAAACAAGCAGGAAAAAAGGGTAAAAAAAAATTAAAGGCACTTTGTCTAAATGCACGTAGCATTTGTAACAAAATAGATGAGTTGACGGCACAAATTGAGACAAATGGGTATGATCTGATATCCATTACAGAGACGTGGTTGCAAGGTTCAGATTGCAAGGTTCAGGTTGACGATTCAGAAAGATAGGCAAGAAGGGAAAGGAGGTGGGGTAGCTCTTAATAAAGGATGATATCAGGGCAGTTGTGAGGGATGATATTGGCTCCAATGAACAAAATGTTGAATCATTGTGGGTGGAGATTAGAGAAAGTAAGGGGAAAAAGCCACTGGTCGGCGTAGTTTATAGGCCCCCAAATAATAACTTCATGGTGGGGCGGGCAATAATCAAGGAAATAATGGAGGCATGTGAAAAAGGAACGGCAGTAGTTATGGGGGATTTTAACCTACATATCGATTGGTCAAATCAAATCGCAGGGGATAGCCTGGAGGAGGAATTCATAGAATGCATACGGGATTGTTTCTTAGAACAGTATGTAACAGAGCCTACAAGGGAGCAAGCCATTTTGGATCTGGTCCTGTGTAACGAGACAGGAAAAATAAACGATCTCCTCGTAAAAGATCCTCTCGGAACGAGTGATCACAATATGGTTGAATTTGTAATACAGATTGAGGATGAGGAAGTTGTGTCAGAAACGAGCGTACTATGCTTAAACAAAGGGGACTACAGTGGGATGAGGGCAGAGTTGGCTAAAGTAGACTGGAAATAAGGACTAAACGGTGGCACAATTGAGGAACAGTGGAGGACTTTTAAGGAGCTCTTTCATAATGCGCAACAAAAATATATTCCAGTGAAAAAGAAGGGCGGCAAGAGAAGAGATAACCAGCCGTGGATAACCAAGGAAATAAAGGAAAGTATCAAATCAAAGACCAATGCGTATAAGGTGGCCAAGGTTAGTGGGAAACTAGAGGATTGGGGAAATTTTAAGCAACAGCAAAGAATGACTAAAAAAGCAATAAAGAAAGGGAAGATAGATTACGAAGGTAAACTTGCGCAAAACATAAAAACAGATAGTAAAAGCTTTTACCGATACATAAAACGGAAGAGTGACTAAAGTAAATGTTGGTCCCTTAGAAGATGAAAAGGGGGATTTAATAATGGGAAATGTGGAAATGGCTGAGACCTTAAACAATTATTTTGCTTCCGTCTTCACAGTGGAAGACACAAAAGCCATGCCAAAAATTGCTGGTCATAGGAACGTGGGAAGGGAGGACCTTGAGATGATCACTATCACTAGGGAGGTAGTGCTGGACAGACTAATGGGACTGAAGGTAGACAAGTCCCCTGGTCCTGATGAAATGCATCCCAGGGTATTAAAAGAGATGGCGGAAGTTATAGCAGATGCATTTGTTATAATCTACCAAAATTCTCTGGACTCTGGGGAGGTACCAGCGGATTGGAGAGCAGCTAATGTAACGCCTCTGTTTAAAAAAGGGGGCAGGCAAAAGGCAGGTAACTATAGGCCGGTTAGTTTAACATCTGTAGTGGGGAAAATGCTTGAAACTATCATTAAGGAAGAAATAGCGGGACATCTGGATAGGAATAGTGCAATCAAGCAGACGCAGCATGGATTCATGAAGGGGAAATCATGTTTAACTAACTTACTGGAATTCTTTGAGGATATAACGAGCATGGTGGATAGAGGTGTACCGATGGATGTGGTGTATTTAGATTTCCAAAAGGCATTCGATAAGGTGCCACACAAAAGGTTACTGCAGAAGATAAAGGTACGCGGAGTCGGAGGAAATGTATTAGCATGGATAGAGAATTGGCTGGCGAACAGAAAGCAGAGTCGGGATAAATGGGTCCTTTTCCGGTTGGAAATCAGTGGTTAGTGGTGTGCCACAGGGATCGGTACAGGGACCACAACTGTTTACAATATACATAGATGACCTGGAAGAGGGGACAGAGTGTCGTGCAACAAAATTTGCAGATGATACTAAGATTAGTGGGAAAACGGGTTGTGTAGAGGACAGAGAGGCTGCAAGGAGATTTGGATAGGTTAAGCGAATGGGCTAAGGTTTGGCAGATGGAATACAATGTCGGAAAGTGTGAGGTCATCCACCTTGGGGGGGGGGGGGGGGGGGGGGGAAAAAACAGTAAAAGGGAATATTATTTGAATGGGGAGAAATTACAACATGCTGTGGTGCAGAGGGACCTGGGGGTCCTTGTGCATGAATCCCAAAAGGTTAGTTTGCAGGTGCAGCAGGTAATCAGGAAGGCAAATGGAATGTTGGCCTTCATTGCGAGAGGGATGGAGTACAAAAGCAGGGAGGTCCTGCTGCAACTGTACAGGGTATTGGTGAGGCCGCACCTGGAGTACTGCGTGCAGTTTTGGTCACCTTACTTAAGGAAGGATATACTGGCTTTGGAAGGGGTACAGAGACGATTCACTAGGCTGATTCCAGAAATGAGGGGGTTACCTTATGATGATAGATTGAGTAGACTGGGTCTTTACGCCTTGGAGTTCAGAAGGATGAGGGGTGATCTTATAGAAACATTTAAAATAATGAAAGGGATAGACAAGATAGAGGCAGAGAGGTTGTTTCCATTGGTGGGGGAGACTAGAACTAGGGGGCACAGCCTCAAAATACGGAGGAGCCAATTTAAAACCGAGTTGAGAAAGAATTTCTTCTCCCAGAGGGTTGTGAATCTGTGGAATTCTCTGCCCAAGGAAACAGTTGAGGCTAGCTCATTGAATGTATTCAAGTCAAAGATAGATAGATTTTTAAGCAATAAGGGAATTAAGGGTTATGGGGAGAGGGCGGGTAAGTGGAGCTGAGTCCACGACCAGATCAGCCATGATCTTATTGAATGGCGGAGCAGGCTCGAGGTGCTAGATGGCCTACTCCTGTTCCTAATTCTTATGTTCTTGTGTTCTAAGGTGACCAGGACTGGGAATTAAATATTATGGGGTACTTGATAATCCAGAAGGACAGACAGAAAAGGAGGTGAGGTAGCTCTATTGATAAAGGATGGATTCAGTGCAATAGTAAGAAACGATATTGGCTCAAATGATAAGGGTGTTGAAATAGTTTGGGTGGAAATAAGGAACAATAAGGGGGAAAAGTCACTGGTGGGCGTAGTCTATAGGCCCCCGAACAGTAGCAACTCTGTTGGTTGGAGCATAAACCAGGAAATAGTGGGGGCTTGTAAAAAGGGAACAGCAATAATCATGGGTGATTTTAACCTCCATATTGATTGGCTAAATCAAATTGGTCAGGGAAGCCTTGAGGAGGAGTTCATAGAATGCATAAGGGACTGGTTCCTTGAGCAATATGTAACAGAACCAACCAGGGGGCAGGCTATCTTCGATCTGGTCCTGTGTAATGAGACAGGATTAATAAACAATCTCCGAGTAAAGGATCCCCTCGGAATGAGTGATCATAGCATGACTGAATTTCAAATTCAGATGGAGGGTGAGAAAGTTGGATCTCTACTCAGCGTACTAAGTTTAAATAAAGGAGACTATGAAGGTATGAGGGCAGAGTTAGGTAAAGTGGACTGGGAAAATAGAATAAAGTATAGGACGGTTGATGAACAGTGGCGTACATTTGAGGAGATATTTCACAACTTTCAAGAAAAATATTCCAGTAAGGAGGAAAGGGTGTGAGAGAAAAGATAGCCATCCGTGGCTAACTAAAGAAATAAAGGACGGTATCCAATTAAAAACAAGGGTCAAAACTAGTGGGAGGACAGAAGACTGGGAAGCTTTTAAAAGCCAGCAAAGAACGACTAAAAAAATGATTAAGGGAAGATAAGACTACGAAAGTAAACAAGCATAAAATATAAAAACCGATAGCAAGAATTTTTATAGATATATAAAAAAAAAAGTGTGGCTAAAGTAAATGTTGGTCCCTTAGAGAACAAGATCAGGGAATTAGTAATGGGGAACATGAAGATGGCAGAAACTCTGAACAAATATTTTGTATCAGCCTTTACGGTAGAGGACACAAACAATATTCCAACAGTGGATAGTCAAGGGGCTATGACAGGGGGTGGGGGAGGGGGACAGGGAACTTAATACAATCACAATCACTAAGGAGGTGGTACTCAGTAAGATAATGGGACTAAAGGCAGATAAATCCCCTGGACCTGATGGCTTGCATCTTCGGGTCTTAAGAGAAGTCGCGGCAGGGATTGTGGATGCATTGGTTGTAATTTACCAAAATTCCCTGGATTCTGGGGAGGTCCCAACAGATTGGAAAACTGCAAATGTAACGCCCCCATTTTAAAAAAGGAGGCAGACAAAATGCAGGAAACTATAGACCAGTTAGCTTAACATCTGTGGTTGGTAAAATATTGGAGCCCGTTATTAAAGAAGCAGTTGCAGGACATTTGGAAAAGCAAAATACAGTCAGGCAGTCAGCATGGATTTATGAAGGGGAAGTCATGTTTGACAAATTTGCCAGAGTTGTTTGAGGGTGGAGAAAGGGGAACCAGTGGATGTGGTGTATTTGGACTTCCAGAAGGCATTTGACAAGGTGCCACATAAAAGGTTACTGCAGAAGATAAAAGTTCACAGGGTTGGGGGTAATACATTAGCGTGGATAGAGGATTGGCTAACTAACAGAACAGAGTTGGGAGAAATGGTTCATTCTCTGGTTGGCAACCAGTAACTAGTGGGGTGCCGCAGGGATCAGTGCTGGGACCCCAACTATTTACAATCTACATTAACGACTTGGAAGAAGGGACTGAGTGTAATGTAGCTAAGTTTGCTGACGATACAAAGATGGGAGGAAAAGCAATGTGTGAGGACACACAAAATCTGCAAAAGGACATAGACAGGCTAAGTGAGTGGGCAAAAATTTGGCAGATGGAGTACAATGTCGGAAAGTGTGAGGTCATGCATGTTGACAGAAAAAAAAAATCAAACAGTAAGTTATTATTTAAATGGAGAAGGATTGCAAAGTGCTGCAGTACAGCAGGACCTGGGGCGTCCTTGTGCATGAAACACAAAAGGGTAGTATGCAGGTACAGCAAGTGATCAGGAAGGCCAATGGTATCTTGGCCTTTATTGCAAAGGGGATGGAGTATAAAAGCAGGGAAGTCTTGCTACAGCTATATAAAGTATTGGTGAGGCCACACCTGGAATACTGCGCGCAGTTTTGGTTTCCATATTACAAAAGGATATATTTGCTTTGGAGGCAGTTCCGAGAAGGTTTACTGGGTTGATTCCGAGGATGAGGGGGTTGACTTATGAGGAAAGGTTGAGTAAGTTGGACCTCTACTCATTGGAATTCAGAAGAATGAGAGGTGATCTTATCGAAGCATATAAGATTATGTGGGGGCTTGAAAAGGTGGATGCAGAGAGAATGCTTCCCCTGATGGGGGAGACTAGAACTAGAGGGCATGATCTTAGAATAAGGGACTGCCCATTTAAAACAGAGATGAGGAGAAATTTCTTCTCCGAGGGTTGTAAATCTGTGGAAATCGCTGCCTCAAAAGCTGTGGAAACTGGGACATTGAATAAATTTAAGACGGAAATAGACAGTTTCTTAAACAATAAGGGGATAAGGGGTTATAGGGATTGGGCGGGGAAGTGGAGCTGAGTTCATGATCAGATCAGCCATGATCTTACTGAATGGCGGAGCAGGCTCGAGGGGCCATATGGCCTACTCCTGTTCCTATTTTTTATGTTCTTATGTAATCTACATATAGACTGGCCAAACCAAATTAGTAATACTGTGGCAGATGAATTCCTGGAGTGTGTACGAGATGGCTTTTTAGACTAGTATGTTGAGGAGTCCACTAGGGAACTGGCTATCCTTGATTAGGTATTGTGCAATGAGAAGGGGTTAATTAACAGTCTTGTTGTGCAGGGTCCTTTAGGGAAGAGTGACCATAACATGATTGAATTCTTTATTAAGATGGAAAGTGAAGTAGTCCAATCCGAAACTAGGGTCCTAAATCTAAATAAAGGAAACTATGAAGGTATGAGGAATGAATTGGCTGTGATAGATTGGGAAGATTCATTAAAAGGCATGACGGTGGATAGGCAATGGCTAACAATTAAGGAACAAATGCATGAATTGCAACAGTTATACATTCCTTTCTGGTGTAAAAACACAAAAGGAACAGTGGCCTAACCATGGCTACAAAATAAATTAAGGATAGTATTAGATTCAAAGAGGAGTTATAGAACGTTGCCAGAAAAAGTAGCAAGCCTGAGGATTGGGGGCAGTTTAGAATTCAGCAAAAAAGGACCAAAAGATTGATTAAGAGGGGAAAAATAGACTATGAGAGTAAACTTGCGAGGAACATAAAAACCGACTGCAAAAGTTTCTACAAGTACGTAAAAAGAAAAAAAGATTAGTGAAGATAAATTGTAGGTCTTTTACAGACAGAAACGAGAGAATTTATAATGGGAACAAGGAAATAGCCTAGTCCCAGAGTACTAAAAGGTGTAGCCATGGAAATAGTAGATGCATTGGTTGTCATCTTCCAAAATTCTATAGATTATGGAACAGTTCCTGCAGATTGGAGGATGGAAAATGTAACCCCACTATTTAAAAAAAGGGAGAGAGAAAACAGGGAACCACAGACCGGTTAGACAATCAGTAGTTGGGAAAATGCTAGAGTATATTATAAAAGGATGTGATAACGGCACACTTAGATAATAGCAACAGGATTAGACAAAGTCAACATGGATTTATGAAAGGCAAATCATGTTTGACAAACCTACTGGAGATTTTTGAGGATGTAACTGATAGAATAGATAAGGGAGAACCAGTGGATGTAGTGTATTTGGATTTTCAGAAGGCCTTTGATAAAGTCCCACACACGAGGTTAGTGTGCAAAATTAAAGCATATAGGATTGGGGGTCATAGACTGGCAAGAATTGAAAATTGAGGGGAGGATGTTTCCCCTGGCTGGGAAATCTACAACTAGGGGTCACAGTCTTAGGATACGGGGTAGGAAATTTAGGACCGAGATGAGGAGAAATGTTTTCACTCAGAGGGTGGTTAACCTGTGGAATTCTCTACCACAGAAGTCTGTGGAGGCCAAGTCACTTACTATATTTAAGAGGGAGACAGATAGATTTTTAGACACAAAAGACATCAAGGGGTATGGGGAAAAAGCGGAATATGGTGTTGAGATAGAGGATCAGCCATGATCATATTGAATGGTGGTGCAGACTCCTAGGGCCGAATGGCTTACTACTGCTCCTATGTTTCTACCAGCTCTGCCCTTCTGCCAGCTTCTGAAACATCGTAGATATAATGCTCTTACGTAGGATGAAAGCATCATGGATGCTACCGGGATATTTGGCACCCACTGCCATAATCCGCTGCAGATCGTCACACACCAGCTGCACATTTCGGGAGTGGAACCCTTTCCTGTTGTGGTAAATTTCGGAATCTTACAAGGGTGCAGTCAGAGCGACCTAGGTACAGTCAATGGCACCCTGTACCCTGGAGAAGCCAGCAATTCTGGAGAACCCCACAGCCCTGTCTCTCATTGCCTGCGTGATAATAGGAAAAGTGATGAACTGGTCCCTTCTGATATACAGTGTTGCAGTCATCTGGCGAATGCAGCAATGGGTGGCATGCTGCAAGATCAAGCATAAATCCCCAGTTGAAGCTTGAAATGATCCCCTGGCATAGAACGCAAGTTCCGCTGTTACCTTTACTTTTACTGGTAGGGCAGTCCTCCTTACACGTCTTGGCCGTATGTCTGCCCTGGTTAGCTGGCAGATCTCAGTCATGACCTTTCTGAAACGCAGCCTGCCTCACTCAGTTGCAAGTATGAGCGCCTCTCCCTGTGGACTCACTGAGGGACATCAATCTGTCTCCCTGATATCGGCGTAAATTATTCGTCGCCTCTGCATGCCATGTATAGCCAAAGTCCTTATCCCATCAGGCATGCTAAAAATTGCACCCATTATTATTGTTATTATGCAGATAAATACTTAAATCACCGACACCTTTTCCTCTCCGTTTTGCTCCTCAAGGCTGGGTGACGCCCTAGATCGGACCACACACTGATCTGCGCATGCGTTTGTTTGTTTGTACAGTGATTCCTTTGGGTCACCTGTGACAAATGGTCATTTCTAGCTTGCTGCTGTGCCTGTGCACAAAACGTTCTGTTTTGGATGCTGACCGAACTCTAGCACAGGTCGAAGGAATGCCGGCCGGGCAGGATCGCAAGCTCGGCCGGACACAAGCACAACAACTCTACTCTCGGCTTCAAAAGCAGATGGGCTCTGGTGCTTGTGTCCGACCGAGCCCGCGACCCTGCCCGACTGGCACTCCTCCGACCCGTGCCTGGAGCCCAGCCAGCAATGATTGTGTTGGGGTGGACAGTGGTGATTTGGGTGAAAAAGAACCCAGCAGAATTATTTTATTTCCCTCAGAGAAGTTTATATCTTTGTTTATTAAACTGTCTTGCTCCAAAAACTCAAACTACTTTCCGAGTTATTCTCAGAGTACCCTGTCAAAAAACCAAGCATTCGTAATTTATTTTGTTTTCTTTTGCCTGGCCCCAATGTCCTTTTGTGCGCCGTGCCGATTTCCTTAAGTTCACGGGGTTTTTTTCCCATGTGCGCAACGCTGAAAAAAAAACTGCAGATGATCAAAATCGCCGAACGACATAAAAACGGCGCTCGAGCCAGTTTTCACACGTGTGTGCAGCAAAAATGTTTAAACTAGCGCACATGCTTTGGCGAAAGTTGGAAACTGAGGATTTGAAGGCAAAAACATTTGGACAAGAAAAAAACAGCGCACCATCGTGGCGAAAATCGGGGCCATAGTGTGTCAGAAATTAAGGTGAGCCGAATCCTGCATTCCCACACTTGTTAAAACTTCAAGTACATGGAAGCTCGAGAACAATTATAACACCCTTCCATTTTCTCCCCCACCCGCAAAAGCTCAGCAGTTAACACAGACAAGGTTTGACCCTGCGACCTGCCTGGTCAGCTGGCCCTCACGACTGCAGGAGGAAGTGCAGGTCTGGAGTCATGGGAAGGGCAGGTAACGTATTCAATTACACTCACTTGCTGACACCCTCTAATCCCAAATAAATGCATCCATTGTTGTTCTCCCTGATGACAAAACATCATGCAAATTCCTTGAGGTGAGGAATAATCAATTGACAATTGACAAACAGATGTTAATATGAGCAACACATTTTAGGGCACGCACGAACAGGCAAGGTCGGGGCTGGTATTCCAACTGCAGTCACACCACACAGCTAATGCTGGGTTCATTTGTGCTCACTGACCTACATTGGCTCCTGATCCAGCAATGCTTCAGATTTAAAATTCTCACCCTGGTTTTCAAATCCCTCCATGGCTTCACCCTTCCCCATCTCCGTAACCCCCTCTAGCCTTATAAGTCTTCAAGAGCTCGGCGATCCTTGAATTCTGGCACATTGCGCATTCCCAATTTTAGTCGCTCCACCATTAACCATCGTGCCTTCAGCTGCCTTGGCCCTAAGCTCTGGAATTTCCTCCCTAAACAAACTGGGAAAGCAAATTGTGAGGAGGACACAAAAATCTGCAAAGGGATATAGACAGGCTAAGTGAGTGGGCAAAAAGATGGAGTATAATGTGTGAAAATGTGAGGTTATCCACTTTGGCAGAAAAAAAATTGAAAAGCAAATTAAAATTTAAATGGAGAAAAATTGCAAAGTGCTGCAGCACAGAGCGACCTGGGGGTCCTTGTGCATGAAACACAAAGTTAATATGCAGGTACAGCAAGTATTCTGGAAGGTAAATGCAACGTTTGCCTTTATTGCAAGGGGGATAGAGTATAAAATCAGAGAAGTCCTGCTACAACTGTACAGGGTATTGGTGAGGCCACACCTGGAGTACTGCGTACAGTTATGGTCTCCGTATTTACGGAAGGATATACTTGCATTGGAGGCTGTTCAGAGAAGGTTCGCGAGGTTGATTCCGGAGATGAGGGGGTTGACTTATGAAGATAGGTTGAGAAGGTTGGGCCTACACACATTAGAGTTCAGAAGAATGAGAGGTGATCTTATCGAAACATATAAGATAATGAGAGGACTTGAAAAGGTGGATGCAGAGAGGATCTTTCCACTCATAGGGGAAACTAAAACTAGGGGACATTGTCTCAGAATAAGGGGCCGCCCATTTAAAACTGAGACGAGAAAGAATTTCTTCTGAGGGTTGTAAATCTATGGAATTCTCTGCCCCAGAGAGCTGTGGACGCTGGGTCATTGAATATATTTAAGGCGGCGAGAGACAGATTTGAACGATAATCGAATAAAGGGTTATGGGGAGCGGGCAGGGAACTGGAAACATAGAAACATCGAAACATAGAAAATAGGTGCAGGAGTAGGCCATTCAGCCCTTCGAGCCTGCACCGCCATTCAATGAGTTCATGGCTGAACATGCAACTTCAGTACCCCATTCCTGCTTTCTCGCCATACCCCTTGATCCCCTTAGTAGTAAGGACTACATCTAACTCCTTTTTGAATATATTTAGTGAATTGGCTTCAACAACTTCCTGTGGTAGAGAATTCCACAGGTTCACCACTCTATGGGTGAAGAAGTTTCTCCTCATCTCGGTCCTAAATGGCTTACCCCTTATCCTTAGACTTTGACCCCTGGTTCTGGACTTCCCCAACATTGGGAACATTCTTCCTGCATCTAACCTGTCTAAACCCGTCAGAATTTTAAACGTTTCGATGAGATCCCCTCTCATTCTTCTGAACTCCAGTGAATACAAGCCCAGTTGGATCCAGTCTTTCTTGATAGGTCTGTCCTGCCATCCCGGGAATCAGTCTGGTGAACCTTCGCTGCACTCCCTCAATAGCAAGAATGTCCTTCCTCAAGTTAGGAGACCAAAACTGTACACAATACTCCAGCTGTGGCCTCACCAAGGCCCTGCAAAACTGTAGTAACACCTCCCTGCCCCTGTACTCAAATCCCCTCGCTATGAAGGCCAACATGCCATTTGCTTTCTTAACCGTCTGCTGTACCTGCATGCCAACCTTCAATGACTCCCCTTTTCCGAATCTGTCACCATTCAGATAATAGTCTGTCTCTCTGTTTTTACCACCAAAGTGGATAACCTCACATTTATCCACATTATACTTCATCTGTCATGCATTTGCCCATTCACCTAACCTATCCAAGTCACTCTGCAGCCTCATAGCATCCTCCTCGTAGCTCACACTGCCACCCAACTTAGTCATCCGCAAATTTGGAGATACTACATTTAATCCCCTCATCTAAATCATTAATGTACAATGTAAACAGCTGGGGCCCCAGCACAGAACCTTGTGGTACACCACTAGTCACTGCCTGCCATTCTGAAAAGTACCCATTTACTCCTACTCTTTGCTTCCTGTCTGACAACCAGTTCTCAATCCATGTCAGCACACTACCCCCAATCCCATGTGCTTTAACTTTGCACATTAATCTCGTGTGTGGGACCTTGTCGAAAGCCTTCTGAAAGTCCAAATACACCACATCAACTGATTCTCCCTTGTCCACTCTACTGGAAACATCCTCAAAAAATTCCAGAAGATTTGTCAAGCATGATTTCCCTTTCACAAATCCATGCTGACTTGGACCTATCATGTCACCTCTTTCCAAATGCCATGACATCCTTAATAATTGATTCCATCATTTTACTCACTACCAATGTCAGGCTGACCGGTCTATAATTCCGTGTTTTCTCTCTCCCTCCTTTTTTAAAAAGTGGAATTACATTGGCTACCCTCCACTCCATAGGAACTGATCCAGAGTCTATGGAATGTCTGTTAATGCATCCGCTATTTCCAAGGCCACCTCCTTAAATACTCTGGGATGCAGTCCATCAGGCCCAGGGGATTTATCGGCCTTCAATCCCATCAATTTCCCGACTAACAGGGATTTCCCCCAGTTCCTCCTTCTTACTAGACCCTCTGACCCCTTTTATATCCAGAAGGTTGTTTGTGTCCTCCTTAGTGAATACCGAACCAAAGTACTTGTTCAATTGGTCTGCCATTTCTTTGTTCCCCGTTATGACTTCCCCTGATTCTGACTGCAGGGGACCTACGTTTGTCTTTACTAACCTTTTTCTCTTTACATATCTATAGAAACTTTTGCAGTCCGTCTTAATGTTCCCTGCAAGCTTCCTCTCGTACTCTATTATCCCTGCCCTAATCAAATCCTTTGTCCTCCTCTGCTGAGTTCTAAATTTCTCCCAGTCCCCTGGTTCGCTGCTATTTCTGGCCAATTTGTATGCCACTTCCTTGGCTTTAATACTATCCCTGATTTCCCTTGATAGCCACGGTTGAGCCACCTTCCCTTTTTTATTTTTACGCCAGACAGGGATGTACAATTGTTGTAGTTGATCCATGCGGTCTCTAAATGTCTGCCATTGCCCATCCACAGTCAACCCCTTAAGTATCATTCGCCAATCTATCCTAGCCAATTCACGCCTCAAACCTTCAAAGTTACCCTTCTTTAAGTTCTGGACCATGGTCTCTGAATTAACCGTTTCATTCTCCATCCTAATGTAGAATTCCACAATATTATGGTCACTCTTTCCCAAGGGGCCTCGCACAACGAGATTGCTCATTAATCCTCTCTCATTACACAACACCCAGTCTAAGATGGCCTCCTCCCTGGTTGGTTCCTCGACATATTGGTCTAGAAAACCATCCCTTATGCACTCCAGGAAATCCTCCTCCACCATATTGCTTCCAGTTTGGTTAGCCCAATCTATATGCATATTAAAGTCACCCATGATAACTGCTGCACCTTTATTGCATGTGCCCCTAATTTCCTGTTTGATGCCCTCCCCAACATCACTACTACTGTTTGGAGGTCTATGATCAGATCAACCATGGTTTTATTAAATGGCAGAACAGGCTCAAGGGGTTAGGTGGCCTACTCCTGCTCCTATTTCTTATGTTCCAACCTTTACGCCTCTTTACCTGTCTCTCCTCCTTTAAGACCATAGCTCCTTAAAACCTACCTCTTTGTCCAAGTTTTTGGTCATCTGGTCTGATATCGCCTTCTGTGGCTTGGCGTCAAACTTTTATTGATAATGCTCTTGTTAAGCACCTTGGGACTATTTGCTACATTAAAGGCACTTTATAAATGCAAGTGAAAATAGTTTTTGTCTTGATCAATGGTTCACTGAGAAGGGCAGACGAAACACTGCACTGACTCAACAGGCAAGACTCAATACCTGGAACAGATTACAATTATCGCACCACGCCACATCCGGACATCTTTTTAGGTACAAAACTGTGAAGGTCTTTCAAAATGATTTTAATCTCATGATCTGAATGCTTTGATGCAATTTAAAAATGACATGATGCAAGGAAGGGCAGAAAATATACAAGGAGGAGCAAAATTACATTTTTAATAGTGAAGAGGAAACCTTCTTTACACTCAAGTGTTAAATCTGTACAATATTTCACCTCGCATTATAATGGAACCAAACCATTGGGTTTCTTCCAAATACTATTCGATGCTATGGAGAAATGTGCAAATTATCTCATGCCCCTGGCACATGAAGGCAGTGTGCAGCAGTCATATTTTGGAAAATGCTGGACTGTTATTCATGTGGGATGAAGCATATTTGACTTGTAGCCAGTGAACCCTGACTCTTCAACCTCATTACCTTGCAGGCACTGACCTCATGACCCTGCGACCCTATGACCCCATGAACCAGTGAGCACCGACCTCATGACCCTGTGGCCCCATGAACCTGTGGGCATCCAGCCCATGACCCTGCAAACCTGCGGGCACCGACCTCATTCATGTACATGTGAACTCAGAACCTGTGACCTCATGATCCTGTGAGCACCGACCTCATGAACCTACAACCCCAACCTCATGACCCTGTGGCCCCGTGACCCTATGAACCTGCAATCCCATGAACCTGCAGGCACTGACCTCATGGACCTGCGACCTCATGAACCCATGAGCACCGATCTCACATGAACCCGCGACCCCTTGAACCCATGACCTCATGAACCCATGAGCACCAATCACATGAAACTGAGCACCGACCTGATAAGTTAGATAGACTAGTTATTAGGCGGGAGATCCAAATTCAATTCCTAACCAGAGCACCTTGAGGGCCCCGAGGATCATTATAAGTTTGAAACACCAAACCCCTTTGGTTCTTCAATGAGAAAGGAATTGACTCGAAAGGATGTTTCCCTAAGCAATCCAGAGACTGAAGATAATGGTTGGATCAGTGATGCCATCGTATCAGACTTTTGGCTGCCCTTCGCAAACAGGAAGCTCCTGAAAAGAAACCTCGTTAGCTGTCCATGGCCATGAGGTCAGCATCCCGCAGGAAAGGCGCAACACTGAACCAGGTGCCACTCAACCATGATTCAGCACGTGACTGGGGTTTATAGAACGCCTTGAAACTGTGAAAATCTAGATCAAAATCAGGTCCTCCCTCAGACAGGACTGACACAGCGCATCTCTCATAATCCTTCCACCTGTGGGGCTTTGGCTCAAATCCACAACTGATAGAGGGAATGAAAGCTCTGCTCCTCAATGGGAGCCTGGGTGGTTCAAAGTTAAATCGACTCTTTCACCTTGGGGGCTTGATGAGGAGGTGGGGTTGGATTTAGTTCCTGAAAATGGGCAGCCCGCCGGTTTCTCACCAGGCTCTGGGTGAAGGGTCGCGGAGCTTATGTTCCCACTTGTTGGTGTCACTTGATTAAATTGCTGTCAACAATATGGAAAATATCTTTTCCATTGCACTTCCCCCACACAACCCATGAATGCTTGCATTGATAAAACTAAATAAATTGTTCTATCTCATCACAATAAAACTAAATGTGATCCAGAAATAAAAGGGCTGCATACAAAAGGACAGAATTTGAACAATCCAGTCTCAGTTGTTGGTCGTTGGCGAGTAACCAGCACGATACAATTTCTCATTAAGTGAAGGTCAGTGCCTGAGCGAAGCACATCCCTGTACAAATTCAAAAGCATTCACAGGCTGCTTCAATCTCATCAAGCCCGACAAAGGATCAATATCTCAAATCTTCTGCGGCCCTATGCGAGTTGAGTTGTACCAATCTCCATCCAATTCCAAGTAGGGCATGGGCTCACAACCTAAAAACCCTTTGGTTCAGTTCACATTCTGGCTCCATGGGGGGCACTCTCACCTCCGAGTCAGAAGGTTGTGGGTTCAAGTTCCACTCCAAGAGATTTGAGCACAAAATCTAGACTGACACTGAGGGAGTGCTGCACTGTCAGAGGTACCGTCTTTCGGATGAAAAGTTTTTAAAAACTCTCGCATGGATATAAACTATCCTGTGGCATTATTCTAACAGGGGAGTTCTCCCCGGTGTCCTGTGCCAATATTTAGCCCTCATCCAACATCACTAAAACTAAACTGCCGTCATTTTCTCATTTTTATTTGTGGGATCTTGCTGTGTGCAAATTGTTTGCTGTACTACCTACCTTTCAACAGTGATTGCACTTCAAACGTACCTCATTGGCTGTAAAGCACTTTGACACATCCTGAGGTCAAGAAAGGTGCTAAAGAAATTAAAGTATTTCCTCATTAGCCTGAATATATTCAGGTACTTGGAATGGGACTTGATCTTACAGCCTTCTGACTCAGAGGCAAGAATGCGACCACTGAACAAAGCTGACATTCAGCGCTGACGTTCCACACCTCAGAACAAAAAGAATTCATAAAAACATGCAGTGAGAACAAAGCTGGGCATTGTGGGAAAACAGTGATACCGCTGGGTGTGGATAAAGGCTGGTGTGGTGTATCTCACCAACAGATCACTTGCGAAAGTTCACTGCTGCTCCCTATACACAGAAGAGGATCCTCAAGTAAAATGCAAAAGAATTTCAGGAATGCAATGTCTCAGAGAAGAACTCGACCTACATCAATCCCTCCGACCTCCGGTGCTAGTGATGCACCAAAGCAGAAATACAAGACGAAGTTTCATGGTATCTCCAGACTCAGTTGGTGGGAATGCCCTTGGGGTGATCAGTTTCATTTATTGACAAAACTAAAATTTGTGGAAATATTGAATTAACAATTCCTGAATCCACTGCACACAAGGTTTCCCAAACTGCCACCAGACCGAGAATTACAAGCTTGAGGTGGATTTTCATTTCCCATTCATTACTTTCACCTAATTTTGTGATTGGAATCTTTCTCTCCATTCTATGGTATCAGATGGTTGCACCTCACTCGGGCTCAAGTTTCTTGTACTCTCCTTTCAGTGTCACTTCTCCCCGCACGTCAAACCACTTCAAGCTCTTTACTCACCAAACCGACCACAATCTGATTGGAAATAGTCAGTTGTCATTGTAAGGATATAGAGATACCGGAGAAGGTATAAAGAAGAATACGAAGGATGATACCAGAACAGAGGGGTTCTAACTATCAGGGAAGATTGAACAGGGCGGGGCTCTTTTCTCTAGAAAATAGAAGGCCAAGTGACTTGATAGAGGTCTTCAAAATTATCGAAGGTTTTGATAGGGTAGACATAGAGAGGATATTTTTTTTTTTCTAAAACTAGGGACCATAAATATAAGATAGTCACTAATAAAAAAAACTTGCATTTATATAGCGCTTTCACGACCACCGGACGTCTCAAAGCGCTTTACAGCCAATTAAGTACTTTTGGAGTGTAGTCACTGTTGTAATGTTGGAAATGTGGCAGCCAATTTGCACACAGCAAGGCTCCCACAAACAGCAATGTGACAATGGCCAGATAATCTGTTTGTGTTCTATTGATTGAAAGAAAAATATTGGCCAGGACACCAGGGATAACTCCCCTGCTCTTTTTTTGAAAATAGTGCCATGGGAACTTTTACGTCCACCTGAGAACGCAAACGGGCCCTCGATTTAACGTCTCATCTGAAAGACAGCACCTCTGACAGTGCAATACTCCCTCAGCACTGCACTGGAGTGTCATCCTAGATTTGTGCTCAAGTCCCTCGAGTGGGACTTGAACCCACAACCTTCTGACTCAGAGGCCAGTGTGCTACCCACTAAACCTTTACATAACATGGATTAGACCTCTGCTGGAGTATTCGTTCAATTCTGGGCATCACACTTTAGGAAGGATGTCAAAGCCTTAGAGAAGGTGCAAAAAAGAGATGTACTAGAGCAAGCAGTTATGATCTGATTGAAAGGGTGATGGAACCAGATTTGATAACTGTCAAAAGGGAATTGGATGAATACTTGAAGGAAAAAAAAATTTGCAGGGCTATGGGGAAAGAGCAGGGGAGTGGAAGTAATTGTATAGCTGTGTGAGAAAGAAAGAGAGAGAGAGAGAGAGAGAGAGAGAACAAAACGTCGCTTGTGTGAGATGCAGCGCTCTTTGTTTTCTCTCTTGCATCACGGGACGGTCTAAGGAGGTTTATCCTAAATGAGTTAAACTTTCAGAATCCTATGACACAAATTCCAGTAAAATAAAATGTCATCTGAATTAGCTCACTGTTCTGTTTCACAAATAGAAAGGATGCATTTGGCTCCCCTTGTCCTTCAATTTGTCCCCCATTATTCTGCAGGAGAGGACTGAATGGAGAAAGTTGGGAATCCCTGCTGGGGTGTCCCTTCGCCTTGCAATACCTTTTGCAGCAGACACCGTCTTCACCAGTGTTTGAACAGCAAACACCAACATTCAATATAACCATGGGGGTCATAATAAAAGAACCCTACACTTCCAATAGGAGTGGTTAGCTAGCAATTAGAAGCAAATACATTCTACTAAGATACTTCCAAATGTCAGAAAGACTTCCATTTATATAGCATCTTTCACAACCTCTGAACATCCCAAAACACTTTGCAACCAATGAAGTACTTTTGAAGCATAGACATTGCTGTAATGTAGGAAATGCAGCAGCCAATTTGCACACAGCAAACTCCCACAATGAGATAATGACCAGATAATTTGTTTTAGTGATGTTGGTTGAGGGATAGATAATGGCCAGGACATTTCTCCTCATCTCCCCTCTGGTTCTTTTGTCAATTAACTTAAATCTGTGTCCTCTGTTGCTGCACTGTTGGAGGTGCCATCTTTCAAATGAGTTTTTAAACCGAGGCCCCATCTACCCTCTCAGGTGGATGTAAAAGATCCTATGACACTATTCTAAGGAGAGCAGGGGAATTCTGGCCAATAGTTATCCCTCAAACAACATGAATAAAACAGATGATCTGGTCATTATCACATTTCTGTTTGTGGGAGCTTGCTGTGTGGAAATTATTTGCCGCATTTCCTACATTACAACAGTGACTACACTTCATTGGCTGTAAAGCACTTTAGGACGTCCCGAGGTCATGAAAAGCGTTGTATAAATGCAAGTAGGTTCCCTGTAGGCCATTCCCTGAACAGAAGTGTTACAATGGTAACCACCTAGTCCGCTAACACAGCTTCTGATCTCAGCATGTTTGAACGATTGTGGCCAGATCCTCTGCTATTTCCAAAGAGTGGTTAAAATGTGCAACTTGCTAAAACATGGAGTAGTTGAGGCGAAGAGCACAGATTTATTTATGGGAAAGCTAGATAAGTACATGACGGAGAAAAGAATAGAAAGATATGTTGATGGGGCGAGATGAAATAGGGCGTGAGGAGACTCGTGTGGAGCATAAATACCGGCATAGACGAGAGGGGTCGAATAGCCTGTTTCTGTGCTGTAAATTCTATGTAATTCTATGAAAGTCTTGCTTTCTTTTTAAAACAAAAACCCTTACTCATTCAGCCAAGTGAACAGAGGCCTCTCAGCCTAATGAATTCTCTTGGAGTGCCAAAGAAAACCCATTAATAAGGAGCATTAGACTGTTTTACAATGTTTCTGTCCTAATGAAGGAAGCTGTTAAAGTGTTAGAATGAGGAGCTGCTCTATTGAGTTAGACTCTGACCCAGCTCAAAGAGAAGTTTAACAAGTCTCTGCACCTGCAATAGATGCTGGAGCTATCAACACTCACAAATATCCCATTATTTCTTCTATTAGCACATATGGAAAAGAAATCATCTGATATATTGGACAGCAACAACGGCTTGTATTTATATAGCACCTTTAACATAGTAATACGTTTCAAAGTGCTTCACAGTAGTATAATCAGACTAATTTGATACCGAGCCACATAAGGAGATGTGAGGATAGGCGACCAAAAGAGCAGGTTTTAAGGAGCATCTTAAAAGGAGGAAAGAGAGATACAGAGGCGGCGAGGTTTAAGGAAGGAATTCCAAAGCTTAGGGCCTAGGAAGCTGAAGGGGTAGCCACCAATGGCGGAGCGATGGAAGTGGGGGATGCACACAAGAGGCCAGAAGAAGAGGAACGCAGAGATCTCAGAAGGGGCAAGGCCAACATCCACAAGATAACGGATCAATGAGGAGCTTCTTCCTAAATATCTATTTCAAGGTTAGATTTTCCCATCTACAAAAAGCTTTTAACGTGACCTGGACTGTAACTCGTTGCTGGATCCCTTAGGCTTCGCAGAGTGGGGTGGGTGTGGCAAATCAGAGAGAGGAGGGGAAAAAAAAAGAGAAGAAAATAGTCACTCCGCAATCCATTCCCGATAGTTGATTCCCCTCGTGGTTGGAAAGCCTGCAAACAATCGCAAATGAAAAAAATAACACATTTCTAAGATGCAGGAGGAGCAGCTGCACCTCAGCAACATTTTCAAATCAACTGTGAGTAATAATATAAATCCTTGTTACAGCGGTCGCACTCTCGCCCAGGACTCGGAAGATTGTGGGTCAAGTCCAACTCTGAGCCGAAAAGCCAGGCCAACACTCCAGTGTAGTGCTGAGGGAATGCTGCATTGTCGGAGATGCCGTCTTTTAGATGAGATGTTAAACCGAGGCCACATCTGCCCTCGCAAATCGACACAAGAGATCCCATGGCACTAGTTCAAAGAAGAGCAGGGGAGTTCTCCCCGGTGTCCTGCACAATATTTATCCCTCAACCAACATCAATCATACGATGATCTGGTCATTCTCACGTTGCTGTTCATGAGACCTTGCTGTGTGTAAATTGACTGCCGCGTTTCCCACATTACAACCCTTTGAAGTGACTACACTTCAAAAATGTATTTGATTGGCTGTAAAGCGCTTTAGGATGTTCTGAAGTCGTGAAAGGTGCGATGTAAAAGCAAGTATTTCTTTCTACTGATAATCCTGATTTGCAGCACTCACGACAAATCCACACAAAATCCACAGAATATCACACAAAGCAATTCCCAACAGGCTGGAAAATGTTACATCATAATGTCATGACTCAGATGCAGGCACCAACATCATCTATTGACTCCCCGTGAGGATGGCAATAGCGTGATTTAAAGATGCATTAGACAAATGGAATCAGTTCTCCACCACAAATGGTGCATTTTCTTTTAATTTAAGAGGCATCCAATTGAGGCTTTGAGATGGTATTTATGTTGGGGCGGGGGGAGGGGGGGGAATGCATTTCCTCAGAAGATAGTTTCCTGCTCTCTGGCCCCCTTCTTCATCCCACTGTGTTGTGTTTAGAGCGCCAGGGGGAATTACAGGATTAAACAAGTTTCTTTCCAGGTTATACTATTCGTTAAAATTCTCAACTCAATTGAAAACTATTTAAATCCTTTCTGAAACCTTGTTGAACAGGCAGGCTGTGTATGACTCCACACTTATTTAGGGGTTGATGTGACAGATGCGGGTCTGAGAGAGTTAAGTCTATTCAGACATTCCTCTTCACTGCCGCTCCCACCACCCCACTTTTTTTTTGAAAGCTCATACACTCTGTGCCTGCGGTCATGGGCATCTGCTTAGTCAGCCATTGTGTGCTCACAATACTGCAATCCATTCCAACCCAAACAAAACTGGTTGCCATGACACTGCATCAGATATGCAAAAGAGCACAAATGCCCTTCACGCCAGCCCACAATGGAAATTCCTGCGATTCCTCAGACATTAAGGGGCACAGAGAGACGCCATTTGGAAGATTGGAATCATAACTTTGTTCTCCCTTGCCAAATCCCAAATTAGAATCGATACGAGAGGCTTTGCCCAACCAAGTTTCACCAACGGTGAGGAAAATTATACACAGCAAGAGGAGCAGTTCAGTTTTCTGTATGTGTCCTATACTTTCAAGAGGCAAAGCCACAGAAACCAATCCTATCAATAGACCTGACCGTTTCTCACTCTCATCCCTGACCCTCCATTAAGCCTCTTGGAAAACCTTTGTTGTGTCTTGAGAATGTGCCGATTGGTGAGCATAGGGTTGTCTCAACAGTCCTTCCCAGTGATATAGCAGACAGGGAGAACACCTACCAGTGCAGCATAATGACGCTTCACTGCCCACCCCAGTATTGCCATGATAGCGGGGTTGCCAAAAGAGATACAGCTGCCATTTTGGGACAACTGATTCTCTTGTCCGTCACTGTTGCCTCTCCAAGCCAGTCGTGTCTCATCTTAGTTATGTTGCAAATGTACTCTGCCCCCAATGGGCTGCATCTCGCTCTCCAAACAATGAGCCAAAGAATCTGAACACGGTGGCAATGCATCTTAAAAAGCTTCCATGTTCCAAGTGTAGCTGATGGCAAAAGCACTGATCTCCCCTGTGCCTTCCCCACCCCACCCCCGCCGTCAGTCAGCTGAAGATCTTAAGCATTTGAAATGCAACCTCGAGTCACGCTTTAAAATGTTTTTTTTTTTTAAATGACAAATTGTGCCTTTAATGTAGTAAACTGTCGCAAGGTACTTCACAGGAGCATTATCAAACAAAATTTGACACCAAGCCACATGAGATATCCGGACAGATTGATCAAAGAGGTAAGTTTTTAGGGTCTTCTTAAAGCAGAAGAGAGAGGTGGCAAGGGATAGGGAAGGAATTCCAGAGCAGAGGGCCGAGACAACTGAACGATCAGTAACCATTCTCCACAGAGATGAGATGAGATGAGGAGAATTTTTTTTTTGTACACAGTGAGTTACGATAATCTGGAACACAATGCCTGACAGGGTGGTGGAAGCAGATTCAATAGTAATTTTCCACAGGTAATTGGATAAATATTTAAATGGAGAAAATTTGCAGAGCTTTAGGGAATTGGCAGGAGTGGGCAGGGAGATAGCTCTTTCAAAGAGCACAATGACCATGAGCTGGTTACTGACCCTCCTGCCAGTGGAAAGAGTTTATTCCTATCTACTCCATCAAAATCCTTCATGATTTTGAACACCTTAAGTCTCGACTTAACCTTCTCTGCTCTAAGGAGAACAACCCCATCTTCTCTAATCTTTAAGTCCCTGATACTAGTCTGGTAAATCTTGAGGTGAATGATCAGCCATGATCATTGTCATGTATTCAACCAGCATTGTAACCCATGTATAAACTGACCGAAGTTGTACACCTTGATAACACTGACCACTAGGTGGGAGACACTCCTAACCTGGACCTTCAGGTATAAAAGGGGAAGCTCCACCCACCTTCATCACTTGAGTGCTGAGGAATAAAGGATAGGTCACAGACTGACCTTCTCTCAAGCATGGGCCTCGTGTGCATTTATACTGTGTAGTAAGGACGTATCAATGGCGACAAGAAACTGGGATTTAAACCACGCGAGCATGGCCACTAGCAGAACAGACGAGAGGTACTGTGTTAAGGAATGGTTGAGACAGAGATTCAACATTGTTAAAGCAGCACACAGTTCTCCAGGCAGACAAGGGCAGTCAGGCATGCCCCGACATGTAGTCGAACCCAGAGGGGGAGTTCGACAGAGACAATGGCAAGCTGAACAGCGATTCACACCATTGCAAGGGACAATGCGGCCAGTAATGGGGCCATCAACACCTGTTAATGGTGCACTCAAGGAAAACAACAGGGGCAGTCAGGGACGATCGACTGGCAAGGGACCTTTTGTTTCAAACCGCAACTCATGCTGGAGGCGTGGAGGCACACATTCAGCCGGAGTTTGCAGAGATGAGCAAAATACCTGCAGAAATGGACACTGGGGGAAATCGCTGGAAGCTAAAGTTCAGCGAGTTCATGTGGAGCACGTATACAGTTCATACACCAGGACGCCACCGATAATGATGAAAGTGCTCCTCAATGGCATCCCAGTATCAATGGAGTTAGACACGGGTGCCAGCCAGTCCCTGATGGGTATTAAACAGTTCGAAAAGTTGTGGGCGTCCAAGGCCAGGAGGCCAAAATTATCGCCGATTGACGCACAGCTACGGACTGACACAAAGCAGATCATTCCGGTGCTTGGCAGCGCCACGGTAGTCGTGACCCACAAAGATTCGGAGAACAGACTGCCACTCTGGATTGTCCCAGGGGACGGTCCCGCATTACTGGGGAGTTGGCTTGCTGTCATGAACTGGAAATGGGGCAATGTCAATGCAATTTCCTGTGTGGAGCGAGTATCATGCTCACAGGTCCTGGACAAATTTGACTCATTATTTCAACCCGGCATTGGCACTTTAATGGGGGCCAAGGTAGTGATTCACATAAACCCGGACGCCAGACCAGTACACCACAAGACCAGAGCGGTGCCGTACGTGATGCGGGAAAAGATAGAAGGCGAATTGGACCGCCTGTTGAGGTAAGGCATCATCTCGCCAGTCAAATTCAGTGACTGGGCGAGCCCGATTGTGCCGGCGCTCAAGGTGGATGGGTCGGTCAGGATATGCGGCGATTACAAGGCCACCATCAATCGGGTGTCACTCAAAGACCAGTACCCGCTACCGAGAGCGGAGGACCTCTTTGCGACGCTATCCGGTGGCAAACTTTTTTCAAAATTGGACCTGACCTCAGCTTACATGACCCAAGAGCTGGCGAGTGAGTCGAAGAAGCTGACCACCATCATGACACACAAGGGGTTGTTTGAGTACAACAGATGTCCGTTCGGGATTCGCTCGGCCGCCGCGATCTTCCAACAAAATATGGAAAGCCTCCTCAAGTCGATTCCAGGGACGGTGGTTTTTCAGGACGGCATCCTCATTACGGGTTACGATACTGAAGAACACCTCCACAACCTGGAGGAGGTGCTACGCAGACTGGACCGGATACGTCTGCGACTGAAAAAGGCGAAGTGCGTCTTCCTAGCTCCAGAAGTAGAATTCCTGGGGATGAGGGTAGCAGCAGACGGGATCAGCCCTACTGCATCCAAGATGGAAGCAATCCAGAGAGTATCAAGACCCCGTAACACGACGGAGCTGCATTCGTTTCTGGAGCTCCTGAACTATTTTGGTAACTTCCTTCCCAAATTGAGCATGCTGCTAGAGCTGCTACACGTGCTCCTACGCAAAGGTCGCGAATGGGTCTGGGGGGACAGCCAGGAAAGGGCTTTTAATAGAGCACGCAATTTGTTATGTTCCAACAATCTGTTAACGCTATATGACCCATGTAAGAAACTTGTGTTAACGTGCGATGCGTCGTCCTATGGTGTCGGGTGTGTGTTGCAGCATGTCAATGCCAAGGGTCAGTTACAGCCGGTAGCTTATGCCTCCAGGAGTCTGTCCCAGGCAGAAAGGGGTTACGGGATGGTAGAAAAGGAGGCGCTCGCATGTGTATATGCAGTAAAGAAAATGCACCAGTACCTGTTTGGCAGGAAATTTGAGCTGGAGACAGATCACAAACCCCTAACGTCCCTTTTGGTCGACAACAAGGCCATAAATGCAAACACATCGGCCCGCATACAGAGGTGGGCACTCACGTTAGCTGCCTATGACTACTCAATTTGGCACAGACCGGGCACCGAAAACTGCACCGATGCACTCAGCAGGCTCCCACTAGCCACCACTGAGGGGGCTACCGAACATGGTGCTGAGATGGTCATGGCTGTTGAAGCTTTCGAAAGCGAAGGCTCACCCGTGACAGCCAGTCAGATTAAAGTCTTGACAAATAGAGTTACCCGCTATTGTCTCTAGTCAAGAAATGTGTCCTGAATGGGGACTGGGCAGCCACATACAGGGCATGCCCTGAGAAATTTAAACCATTTCACAGGCGCAAGGATGAACTCTCGATTCAGGCCGATTGCCTACTGTGGGGAAACCGCGTAGTCATGCCCCAGATGGGCAGAGAGGTGTTCATCAGAGAACTCCACAATGGGCACCCGGGCATTGTCACGATGAAGGCAATTGCCAGGTCACACGTTTGGTGGCCAGGGATAGACGCAGGTCTGGAATTTTGTGTTCGCAGGTGCAACACGTGTGCCCAGCTGGGCCATGCGCCCAGGGAAGCCCCCCTTAGCCCCTGGCCATGGCCCGCCAAGCCTTGGTCACGCATCCATGTGGACTACGCAGGTCCTTTCATGGGGAAAATGTTTTTGGTTGTAGTAGACGCCTACTCCAAATGGATCGAGTGTGACATTTTAAATTTAAGCACATCCTCTGCCTCGGTAGAAAGTCTACGGGCAATGTTCGCCGCCCACGGTCTACCGGACATCTTGGTCAGCGACAATGGCCCGTGCTTCACAAGCACTGAATTCCAGGACTTCATGGCAGGCAATGGAATTAACCATGTTAGAACGGCACCGTTCAAGCCGGCCTCAAACGGCCAGGCAGAACGAGCAGTGCAGATCATCAAACAGGGGATGCTCAGATTCCAAGGGGATTCCCTACAAACCCGCTTATCACGCCTCCTGTTGGCCTATAGATCCCGACCACACTCGCTCACAGGGGTTCCACCCGCAGAGCAACTAATGAAAAGGACGCTCAAAACCCGATTATCCCTTATACACCCCACGATGAAAGAAATTGTCGAGAGCAGGCGCCAGTCACAATATGACTACCATGACAGGAATGCGAGGGCGCGATGTATTGATGTAAATGATTCTGTTTTTGTCCTCAACTACGCTGCAGGGCCCAAATGGCTCGCAGGCACTGTGGTTGCCAAAGAGGGAAATAGGATTCTGGTCGTTAAACTTACCAATGGACAAATCTGCCGCAAACATGTGGATCAAACAAAAAGGAGGTTCAGCAACCCCATAGAAGAAGCAGAGGAAGAACACGATAGAGTTCACTCCACCACAGGTGACCGAACACCGGAACCAAAGGGAGGAGAGCCCAGTCACTGTGGGCAGTCCGGACAGGCCTGAGGCACTGCAAACAGCAGACACTCAGGCCAGCGCCCAACAACCGGAGCCCCAACTCAGGCGCTCTACAAGGGAGCGTAAACCACCAGAGAGACTCAACCTGTGATCCCAATAAGACTTTGGGGGGGGGGGGGGGGAGGTGATGTCATGTTTTCAACCAGCATTGTAACCCATGTATAAACTGACCTAAGTTGTACACCGTGAGAACACTGACTAGGTGGGAGACACTCCTAACCTGGACCTTCAGGTATAAAAGGGGAAGCTCCACCCACCTTCATCACTTGAGTGCTAAGGAATAAAGGACAGGTCACAGACTGACCTCTCAAGCATGGGCCTCTTGTGCATTTATACTGTGTAGTAAGGACGTATCAATCATATTGAATGGTGGTGCAGGCTCAAAGGGCCGAATGGCCTACTCCTGCACCTATTTTCTATGTTTCAGCACCCTCTCCAAGCCCTTGGCACCCTTCCTAAAGTGTAGTGCCCAGAATCCGACACAATATTCCAGCTGTTTTTTTTTCCCCTCATTTTCTCCTGCTCCAGTTTAAACAAAACAAGAGACGATCTGTGTGGGTCACCTTAACAGCGATGAATGGAGTCTCTGTTGCAGTGAGTGAGAACTCATCCCTGCCCTTTCAGAGGATGGGCCATACTGCGGATCTTTCAGTCTGTTCTCTCGGTAACCCTCATGTTTCCTTTTTGGTCTAAAATGTCACTCACCGTGGTTTCATTTGACAAACAGATACTTGGAGCTCATGTCAGCACCGCACAAATCTCTCTCCGAGGCCTTAACTGTGCAAGATCTCATTACATTACAGTGTACTACTTCCTCTTCTAATTATCAGCTGCTGCTCGTCAGCTTGGTCTCTTGATACTTGCTGGTCACCTGTGCTTGCTGATGGGAAACCGGCCCTGACACTAGGGGTTGACAACCCTCCAGGATTGTCCTGGAGTCTCCAAGCATTTAAGATTAATCTCCAGGACACTGCTGGGAGTAACCCAGGAGAAAAATCTTGGGGGCATTAAAAAAAGTGATTTCCTACCCCCCCATTTTCTTTGAATACTTTCTTGATTAGTTATAAAAATATCAGGGATGGGAGGGAAAAGGCTATTATCCAATTAGGTAACAAAAAGTCTGCTCCCTTTCCAATTGGCTGGGAAGGCAGTGTGCCTGTAGGATGGACCAATGGTGGGATGTGATGTGATGACACCTCCAGGAATACGGCCAACCAGAGTTAGCAACCCTAACCTACACAGCTCTCCTTTATTGGCTGGGCTCCACACAACAATTTCACAGAAAGCACCTACCATTGTTAAAGAAATAAGGCATTTATAGAGCACCTTTCACAACTATAGTTGAAAAATACTTAATTGGCTGTGAAGCACTTTGGGACACGCTGAGGTTGTGAAAGGCGCTATATAAATGCAAGACTTTTTTTGTTTGCCTTAACTTGCTGTGCTCCCAAGCACCTTTATCACAAAGACTGCACCCTTTACATTACCGTCTCAAGGACTGCAAGTTAATATAGCCTCACGTTGTAACTTAGTCATTGTTTAAAGTAGATTTATAAATTGTCAACACTAGACTTTTATTTTGAAAAGGTTGCTGTCAATTAAGATTGAGAGCGCTCTTGTGAAATCAGCTCTTGGGGAACTGACAGCAAGGGTCAGTGCATCAGCCACTGTGGAATGAAAAATGATCGCTCGGATAAATAAGCCTGGCTCCCATCCAGAGGGAGGATTCGATTCCGTCAAAGGTAGTAATCTGTTAAATGTGCAGCAACAGCATATTCCTGGACAAAACCTGTCATTCACAGCTTCCATCCCACCACCTCCCTCCCGGCTCATTGAGGACACCAGGCTGATCGATTCTGTCCTGCTCACTTCAGATGACACGCCTGGGCTTGTACGGCTGACACATTGAAATTCTTGTTCCACACATTGTTCTTTGAATAGTCGTGGGTTTAGAACGCTCGTGGCAGAATGGGTTTATCGAATCTCCCACCCGTTATACGCCCCGCCCCATTCGACTGACTTCAACAGAACGGAAAATCAGGCGGGGCCATTTGACAAGCCCTACCAGAAGGAAGAAAAGGATTGCAACACAAGGCAGAAGTAATAGACCTCCCCCACCCCATTTCAATTGAAAGGTAGCTGACGGAAAATAAAACCATAGGATTACATCATCTTAGGCAGTCCCTCGGAGTCGGAGTACATAGGATATATGGCACAGAAATAGACCATTCGGCCCCAGTAGTCCATGCCGGCGTTTATGCTCCACTCGAGCCGCCTCCTGTCTTTTCTTATCTAACTCACTCAACATAACCCTCTATTCCCTTCTCATCCCTCAGCATTCTTTTTTCAAGAGAAAAAAGAAACCTAGCCTGTTCATCCTTTCCTGATATGTATACCCTCGCATTTCTGGTATCACCCTTGTAAATCTTCTCTGCACCCTCTCCAGTGCCTCTATATCCTTGCTATTATATGGTGACCAGAACTTTACGCAGTACTCCAAGTGTGGACTAACCAAGATTCGTTACAGTTTCAGCACAACTTTCCTACTTTTCAATTCTATACCTCTAGAAATAAACTCTCGTGCTTGGTTTGCTTTTTTAAAATAGCCTTGTTAACCTGTGTTGCTACTTTTAGCGATTTGTGTATTTGTAATCGGAGATCCTTTTTCTCCTCTACCTCACCCAGACTCAATAATCCAGTGACTATTACCCTTGAGGTTATGCTTTTTAAATTTAGCTCCTAACTCCTGATATGCCTACAACAAAGCCATTGTTTGCAACCAACCCATTCTCATTAACAGTTCAAATTCAGTATTGTACTCATGACAAGGAGGTTCACCATGGTAACAATCTTAACCATGTTCCTCCCCACACGTCAATGGTGTTGATGTGCAAAATTTCATTCTGCAATTGATATTCAAATACAGAAACAGATTTTTAAAAAATTGTCAGCTCAAGCATTTCAGCTTGGTACTTGTTTAAAAAAATAAATCTAATTTGGATGTGGTGTTAGACTATAGCACTGGAGGCGGTCATTTGGCCCATCATCTGTGCCGGCTCTTTGAAAAAAACTATCAAATAGTCCCATTCCCCTGCTCTTTCCCTGGCTAAGTTTTCCTATTCATGTATATATCCAATTCCTTTTTGAAAGTTTCTATTGAATCTGCTTCCATTACCCTTCCAGAACAACTCATTGCGTCAAACAATGTATTATCTCCACTGTGGTTCTGTTGCAAATTACCTTAAATCGGTGACCTATGGTTACCGACCCTCCTGCCACTGGAAACAATTTAACGTTAAAAAAACAACTGATGGATTAAATGATTTTCAGTCATGACGTTTTTTGAGAGCACTGAAAATTGCCCAACTAACCAGCAACAACCCAAATTTATCAGATGATATGAATTATGGATGAAGCTGGCCTAATTTACAGTTACCTCCCACTGTTATCTCAGTGGAGATCACGTCAAGCTTTGTAGAGAAACTTCGCTACAATCGCACATTTTCCCTCGGGGCCACAGAGGCTGATCATTCCAGCTGGGTTATACTTCTACTTTGCTGTTCAGGGACCTTGGTGTGCATAAGTGACTGTTGCATTTGCTTACTGTGAGTGCATGTGAGAATAATCAAATCCCAGTGTCAGCGGTGACTCAGTGGTAGCACTCTCGCCTCGAACAGCGCATTCCAGATTGCAACTCACTGCGTAAAAACAAGTTCCCATTTCCCCTTTAGTTCTTTGGCCAATTATCTTAAATCTGTGGCCTCGGGTTTCCTTAAATCTGTGTCCTTTGGTTCCCCACCCTCCTGCCAGTGGAAACAGTTCCTCTTTATTAACTCCACCAACTGTCAGAGTGGTGGAATCAGGATCCATCATAGCTTTTAAAACCAGTATCAATAAATACTTGAAAGAAAAAGTGTAAAAGGCTATGAGATATTGCCATTTCTCTGCACTAAGAGGATAGCTCTTTGAGGACACAGGTGCGATGGGCCAAATGGTCTCTTCAGATTTATTTAAAAACAAATAGGCTGCATATAGTGACAGCGCATGTACCGGCCAGAATGGAGATGATTGGCTAAGTCCCCTCTCAATCACCTCTGGAGACCACACAGCTGGAAGTGGCTAGGACGGATGTAAAGCACATAATTTGTATTATGTAACTGTCCTCCACTCAAGGCATTTTGCTGGAAAAATAATTCCTGCTTTTATCAGGAGACTTTGTTGTAGTTTATGTCGTGAGTTCGGAGACTCTAAATTAAAATCACAAGTCCGGCTCCCACCTGCAACTCATTGGCTGACACAGTGGTGTCAATATGCACATAGTTTAAAGAAAACACATCGGTAAAGTACAGCACTCCCTTAATATTGGCTTGGATGATTTGTATTCAGCTTATGGAGTGGGACTTGAATCCACCACCTTTTGATTCAAAGGCAAGAGTCCTACCAACGATGACACAGACCCTCTTTAAAAAGAAATGTTCGATTTATGTTTCCTATCTTACGGCAAGTTTTTTTAAAAATTGTGCTTGAACTCTTTTAAACTGTCAGTGCTGACTGCCTCTGTAATGAGAACAGAGTGTATGAGGAGGTTGAATTATCAGTGGAGAGATGTCCAAGAAGTGGGAATAATTCATTGTCAACCATTGGCATTTACACATCGGACCCTGTCTCGGGAGAGCCATTTCCATGTATTTCCCCCACACGCATTACAATTCGTTCAGTTGCTTGTCTGTGTGTATTATTGCTGGCTGCTGCTACCAAACATGGATATTCATTTGCCATTAGAGAGTGTAAAAGGTGTCATCAGCTGTGGTTCAGTTGGTAACACTCTCCAGAGTTGGAAAGTTGTGGGTGCAAGCCTCACTCCAGAGAGTTGAGCACATAATCTCAACTGATACTCCCAGTGCAACGTCCAAAATCTGGGATGTTCCGGAATCTGGGCCAATCCGTGGTGGGGACATCCGGAAACCGGAAAATGCTCCGACATCCGGACTCCCCTGCCTCGGCTGCCCGACCTCGGCACGACCTCCCCCAACCTGACCAACACCCCAGCTTCGACCCAACCACCCCCGACCACCCCCATACAAACCTCCGGCGGCCCGACAGAACCCCTCCCCCTCCCAGGCGGCCCGACCGAACCCCACTCCTTGACACCCCTACCTACCTCGGCCCAGGCAAAGGCATTCCGAAATCGGGAAAAACCCAGAACAGCCTCGGTCCCGCGGTTTCCGGATTTCGGATGTCACACCTGTATTAAGGGAATGCTGCATTGTCGGAGGTGTCATCATTCAGATAAGATGTTAACCAGAGTCTCCCTCTCAGGTGGAAGTAAATGATCCCATGGCACTACTTCGAAGATGAGCAGCAGAGTTCTCCTTGGTGTCCTGCCCACTATTTATCCCTCAGCCAACATCATTAAAACAGATTATCTGGTCATTTATCTCACTACTGTTGTGAGACCTTGCTAGGAGCAAACAAACAGTGACTACATTTCAAAACCTACCTAATTGTTTGTAAAGCACTTTGGTATGTGCGGAGATCGTAAATGGCACTCGATAAATACAAATCTTTTATTTTTTATAAATGCCAGGGAATGGTGTCCTGTGTTTAATTTGTTGAAGCTGGTGGCCTAACCTCAACAGTAGATCACCTAAATGTTAGGCCATTAGCAGGGAACTGGGGTGTGTGCCATCAACTGCACTCTTATAAACTTAAACCTCCTTGAAAGAACATAAGAAATAGGAGCAGGAGTAGGCCATTTGGCCCCTCGAGCCTGCTCCACCATTCAATTAAATCATGGCTGATCCGATCATGGACTCAGCTCCACTTCCCCGCCCGTTCCCCATAACCCTTTACTCCCTCATCTCTCAAACATCTGTCTATCTCCGCCTTAAATATATTCAATGACCCAGGCTCCACAGCTCTCTGGGGCAGAGAATTCCACAGATTTACAACCTGACAAAGAAATTCCTCCATCTCAGTTTTAAATGGCAGCCCCTTATTCTGAGACTATGTCCCCTAGTTTTACTTTCCCCTATGAATGGAAATATCCTCTCTGCATCCACCATTATCTTATAAGTATCGATAAGATCACCTCTCATTCTTTTGAACTCCAATATGTATAGGCCCAACCTATCTTCAAAAGTCAACCCCCTCATCTCTGGAATCAACCGAGTGAACCTTCTCTGAACAGCCTCCAATGCAAGTATATCCTTCCTTAAATACAGAGACCAAAACTGCATGCAGTACTCCAGGTGTGGCCTCACCAATACCCTGTATAGTTGTAGCAGGACTTCTCCGCTTTTATACTCTATCCCCCTTGCAATAAAGGCCAACATTCCATTTACCTTCCTGATTACTTGCTGTACCTGCACACTAACTTTTTATGCTTCATGCACAACGACCCCCAGGTCCCACTGTACTGCAGCACTTTGTAATTTTTCTCCATTTAAATTATAATTTACTTTTCGATTTTTTCTGCCAAAGTGGATAACCTCAGTTCAACTCCTGCGCACTGTTTGGGTCAGTGACTGCTCCAAGCTAATGCTACATTGCTATTCCAAAGTGGATGCAGAAACTGAGAGACCTGGGGATTCTCACATACACAAAGGTGGCGGAACAAGTTGAGACGGCTGTTTAAAAAAGCACATATGGTAGCCTTAGCTTTTTGAATAGAAGCATAGAGTAACAAAGCAAGGAAGTTATGGTAAACCTTTATAAAACACTGGTTAAGCCTCAGCTGAAGTATTGATGCACACTTTAGGAAGGATGTCAAAATCTTGGAGAGGGTCGAGAGGGGATTTACCAGAATGGTACCTGTATGGCTCAGATACATGGACCATTTACAGTGGACACTTCAAGTCGCTGGAGAAATACCACCAACGATGTCTCTGCAAGATCCTACAAATCCCCTGGGAGGACAGGCGCAACAACATCAGCTTCCTCGTTCAGGCAAACATCCCCAGCATTGAAGCACTGGCCACACTCGATCAGCTCCGCTGGGCAGGCCACATAGTTTGCATTCTCTTCGCTTCCGCCTTGGTTCTTTTTGACAATTACCTTAAACTTGGGTCCTCTGGTTACTGACCCTCCTGCCAGTGGAAATCATTTTCTCCTATTTACTCTCATCAAAACCCTTCATAATTTTGACCAACTCTATTTAATCTAATTGTCACAAGGCACTATTACCAAGGCGAGCAGGTGAGTTTTCATTGGTATCCTTGCCAAAATTTATCCCTCAACCAATATCACTAAAAAAGACGATTTGGTCATTTATTTCACTGCTGTTTGTGGGACCTTGCTGTGCAGAAATTGGCTGCTGCATTTCCCACATTACAACACTGACTGCACTTCAAAAGTACCGTGTTGGCTGCAATGCACCTTGGGATGTCCTAAGGTCTTGAAAGGCTCTTTATAAATGCAAGTCTTTTTCTTTTTAAATCAATACCACCAAAAAACTAGATTATGTGTCATCCACCTCACTGCTGTGGGCTTTACAACATGACAAATGAACTGCCTTGACATGTTTGAGAGGTGGGGATTAGGCACTCTATAAACACAGGTGTGCATTTTCTAACTTCCATTGTGACGGTGGTTAGGTAAGTACAGTTGCAGCAAGTTGTCCTAAAGCACAGCCAGAAAATAGAAAATTGTAAGAAACTCACTTGTATTACTTCAAATAAATCATGACAGCCAATTTGTTTTGGGCACTGTTTTGAACATTTGCATTTTTATTATACAAGAATATTGAGCACTGAAGTGTGCATTAATAACACAGACATGTGTTTTCAAATCGAGTGAACAGAGGGGGGAGATGGATCATTAGAACCCAGCAGATAAACTTTCTGGCACCAACATTCGTCCTCCCAATACACCACTGCCATCGCCTTAGAATAACAGAATCATACATTACAAGAGGAGGCCCATCTTTGAAAGATCTATCCAATGTCCCTCTCCCCTGCCCTTACCCCATAGCCCTGCAAATTCTTCCCCTCCAAGTATTTATCCAATTCCTTTTTTGAAAGAAACTATTGAATCTGCTTCGACCACCCTTAAGGCAATGTATTCCAGCTCGTAAAAACTCTGCATAAAAAATTCTCCTATTCTCACCTGTGGTTCTTTTGCCAATTATCTTCAATCTGTGTTCTCTGGTTACCAACCCTCTTGCCGGTCCCAATGGGCTTTACAGCCAAGTACTTTTGAAGTGTAGTCACTGTTGTAATGTGGGAAAAGTGGCACCTATTTGAGCATAGCATGATCCCACAAACAGCAATGTAATAATGACCAGATAATCTGATTTAATGATGTTGGTTGAGGGAAAATATTGGCCAGGACACCAGGGAGAACTCCCTGGCTCTCCTTTGAAATAGTGCCATGGGATCTTTTACATCCAGCAGAGAGCAGACTGGTCCTTGGTTTAATGTCTCAACTAAAAGATGGCACCTCTGACACTGTAGCCTTCTCTCCATACTGCACTGGACTGTTATCCTGGATTAATCTCTGGAGTGGGACTTGAACCCACAACCTTCTGACTCAGAGAACTGGACATTAAGCCTCTTCAATCGTACAGCTGTATATATCCCCTTGAAATGTTTATACAAAGATTCTTCAGCCAGAATTGCTGAACACTTTCAAATGGATACACCTCCGTATAATGTGCATACAACAGAGTCTGTGCTCCGCTAAAAATGCCTGCGATGACATGATGGTCGATCAAGGGTTAAGGTTTAGCCTTACTTAGCAAGATCAAGGATTTTTTTTTTTTAAAGTTTGGATTTTTATTTTGTTAGTCAAATTGGGAGCTCCGGCAGACCAACTGATTACAAGGGGAGGAAAACTTAGCTGGAACGTTCACGTGATTTACCACACACCCATGATATTCAGGAGGTCTTAGAAGACAAGCCCAGCATTGTCCCTTCATCCATTACGTGGAGTGGTCCTCGGAGCAATAAAACCATTAGCCCACTATCCAAATAATGCGTAGTCATCTCCTTGGGTCAGATTTACAGACCTTCATCTCAAGAGTGCACACAAAGACAAGGAAATGCAGGAGCAGAACTAACAAATACGCTTGAAAATAAACAGGCCTGCTTGAGACATTATGTAGCTACCAAACTTTTCCCAGTGGAGGTTGCGGAATTACAGTTAATCTGCCTACGCAGGAACAACCCAGAAATAGAAAGTAACACCAGGTTCCCGTGAGAAGGAACAAGTTGTTAACTAGTGCTATGTTTCCCCAATCAGATTGTGCACTTCAATACAAATTTATCAAAGGGGTTAATCTATCTGCTCATACGTTCCAACTCCCTGACTCACCCGCAGGTAAAAACTAAAACATTATTGCGCTCACAATTCTGGCATTCCTGCTTCTGATTGCTTGTTTATAGATCAACATATTTCCATTATCTAAGCTGTTGAAATATGCAACCGGGCAGCTGTTGGATAAGATTCCGCCTTTTAAAATGAGGGAGATACCAGCTCGGAGGAGGTCATCCAGCTCCCAGGGTGTGCAATCTCCCCTGCTCAGGATACCTGGGTGAGGTTTAAATACCACAGTGGTGGCGTCTTTATATTAGAGTACTGCAGCATCAGTGGTAGGCCTTACTTAAGTGACATAGCTATAATATTAACGAGACAACGCACAGGGGAATAACTCACCCAGTGCTTTTTCTTAAGCCGCATGATGTCAGTCGTAGCTCAGTGGGTAGCACACTCGCTTCCGAGTCAGAAGGTTGTGGATTCAATTTTAATTTATTTATTTATTTATTTTATTTTTAAAAAGGCCAGCATTTATTGCCCGTCCCTAATTGTCCTCGAGGTGGTGGTGGTGAGCTGCCTTCTTGAACCGCTGCAGTCCGTGTGGTGAAGGTGCCCCTACGGTGCTGTATACTTCTTCGTAGCAGTTTGGTACATCTGAGTGGCTTGCTTGGTCATTTCAGAGGGAGATTTCTTTCCCTGAAGGACATTAGTGAACCAGAGGGGTTTTTCCCCACTCCAGAGACTGGAGCACAACATTTAGGCTGACAGTGCAGTACTGAGGAAATGCAGCACTGTTGGAGGTGCCATCTTTCAGGTGAGACATTAAACTGAGGCCCTCTCAAAGATCCCATGGCACGATTTCAAAGAAGAGCAGGGGAGTTCTCCCCGATGTCCGGGGCCAATATTTATCCCTCAACCAACATCACCAAAAAAATTTGGTCATTATCACATTGCGGTTTGTAGGATCTTACTGTGTTCAAATTGGCTGCCACATTTCTTACATTACAACAGTGACTGCACTTCAAAGAAAAAGTACTTCATTGGCTGCAAAGCATTTAGGAATGTACTGGGGTCATGCAAGGCGCTATAGAAATGCCAGTCATTTTTCACTCAATCAACAGAACCTTGCTCCCTGTGCTCAAGGTTTACAGTTTCATTCAGAAGGAAAGGGAGTTTTAATTCAACAACAAGAATGAAATCTCTAGATGAGAAAGCATTTCTAGAGTTAAGGAGGACTCTTGAAGATGTTCTGAACGTGACTTAATTTCCAGTCAGGGCGGTACACAGATCAGGGATGGCAGGATTTGCTAATAATTAGGAGTCTTAAGCATTGATGCAGATTGAAATCTTATAAACTGCAATTCAATTCTAATTAAAACCATCATAATTACAGGTTGTTTAACCCCAGGCACCAGTTTCCATTTCATGTACTTTCAGATACTGTGTAGCTCAGATTTCTGATAGCTACCAAACACTAGGCAGTCACCATCACATGTCCCATTAAAGTGGGAGATACAGCAACTTGCATTTATACTGGGCCTTTAACGTAGGAAAATGTCCCAAGGTGCTCCACAGGAGAATTATCAAACAAAATTTGACATCATGCATAAGTTTTAAGGAGCGTCTTAAAAGGAGAGGAGGGGCGCGGAGTGGTTTAGGAAGGGAATTCAAGAGCTTAGGGCCTAGGCAGCTGATGGCACTGGTGGGGCGAAGGAAATTAGGGATGAGCAAGAGACCAGAATTGGAGGAGTGCAGCGATCGCGAAAGGTTGTAGGGCTGGAGGAGCTCACAGAGAGATAGGGAGGAGCAAGGCCATGGAGGGGTTTGAAAATGAGGATGAAAATTAAAAAATTGAGGCACTGCTGGACCGGGAGCCAATGTAGGTCAGTGAACACAGGGTGATGGGTGAACGGGAATTAGAACACGGTGCAAGTTTTGGACGAGCTCAGTTTACAGTGGGTGAGTGTTGGAAGGACAGCCAGGAGAGCACTGGAATAGTCGAGTCTAGAGATAACAAAGGCACGGATGAGAGTCAGCAGCAGATGAGTTGAAGCAGCTCTCCAAAGAGAGGGGAGACAGATGAGGAGTTTCGAACATAAAGGCAGCCTATGCTGTAGACATAGCAAGACTGCCCTTTCTGGCCCAGTACTGCACCATAAGTAATTAAACAACCTGACACACTGGAGGTTTCATTTGTTACTCTTGACAGCCAGGTGGGCCTTTAAGATGGCAAGAGTGACTGCCTTTAACAAGTACATTCACCACCATTCAAGTAGCCGCCAATTAGACAGAGAAATGGAAGCCTACTGGTGCGTAGAAGTTAGTCGATTTGTTTCCATTCCATTAGGGACAAAAATGGCCACGCCAGCACTCGAATGGTTGGTTAAGAGTTCAGATACTGTGCCAACTGATTGTCACCGAGATACAAGCAATTGCATTCTAAATGCGATCAGAAGCCCGCCTCCTGCATTGCTTCATTCAGCCTATCCTCAGCTGAACTTAAGACACTGCTATCGTCACTCACTGCTCAAAGAACGACAGCCCTCAGCACTTTTGAATAACGGGCCTAGCGGCCTGCTGGGTATATGCCAACAGGCTCAATTAGGCATCACATCAAGCATAAAAGGGCAAGGTCTGACCACAGGTACCCATTCAATACAAGCAAGAAAGAAGGCATGCCTACACCATTACACTGTAGGTTAGAAACAAGCAGATGAAATAAAGACGTGCAATTATAAAGCGCCTTTCACGACCTCAGGACGTAGCAAAACGCTTTACAGCCAATGAAGCACTTTTGAAGTATAGTCACTGTTGATTATCTTGATGCTGTCTGTGGGAGCTTGCTGTGTGCAAATTGGCTGCTGCATTTCCTGCATTACAACTGTGACTACACTTTAGAAAAGTATTTCACTGGCTGTAAAGCGCTTTGGGACATCCCGAGGTTGTGAAAGACAGTATATAAATGCAAGTCTTTCTTTGCAGGAGAAATGAAAATACAGGCAACTCTCGATTATCCGCACACTGATGCGACAGGAAACCATTGTAACGCCCTTTAAAATTCAGTGTGTGTGACGTCACTTTGAAACTCTGATGTTTCTTTCAAATGTTGCTGTTAAGCCTTGCATTTAAGTGCTCTGCCTTGCCTCAGCTCCTGCTGCTGCTCGCACACAGGTCCACTGCCTCTCATAATTCATTAAAATGCCATGCACAGTTACAGGAAGTAATCAACAAGCCTAATGGTCTTTAGATCTAGAGGACAAGAATTCAAGGATTAGAAGATACGCTACAGCTATTGGTTAGAACACACCTGCAGTACTGTAAGCATCAACTGTAATGTCAACTTGCTCTAACGGAGAAATCGTTTACCCGGCATAGCCCAATCCCCGAGGGACCCGGATAATCGAGAGTTGCCTGTAGTTGGACCTTGCACCAGACTCTCCAATTTTACAATAGGGCCAAGAATCTAGACCATACACAACGATGAAGATAGACACAGAGCGAGAATACCATCCCACTCTCTAATTGACCCTATTGTTGAAGTAGGTCCTCATGGTAATGAGGGGGCGGGGGGGGGGGGGGGGGGGAAAGAGAAAAGGAGGGGGCGGGAACGGTGGCTAAATCGCAGACTGGAGCCATGCCCCAGCAATTGCTCAGAGTAATCAGGGCCTGCACAATGAGGTCCTTCATCGTATCACAATATCTCGCAATTAGTGAAGACAGGGCCTGGAGCAGGATAATTACCTCCATTGTTGGATTGTGCGCTGGCTCACCAACATTTCCATTAACCCCTGCAGGGCAAGGTGGCACAGGAACCTTTACAGTTCCCGCCAGAGCCATATTTCATACACAGCTTACTTTCTAATGCCCAGAAGGATCGTCAAATAGAAATTGGTGAGACCGCATCAGGAGCAGGACTCAAATTTCGGATGAGACATTAAACAGAGGCCCCGTCTGCCCTCTCAGGAGGACGCACAAGATTCCAAGGCAGTATTTTGAAGAGGAGCAGGAGAGTTCTCCCCGGTGATCTGGCCAATATTTATCCTTCAACAAAGATCACTAAAACAGATTATCTGGTCATTATCTCACTGCAGTCTGTGGGCGCTTGCTGTGCATAAATTGGCTGCCGCGTTTCCTATATTACAACAGTGACTACACTATAGAAAAGTACTTCATTGGCTATAAAGCACTTTGGGACGTCCTGAGGTCATGAAAGGCAAGTTCTTTCTTTCATTCTCCTGAAAGCTTCATAGAGTCTACTGAAGGCTCTCCCAGTGGTGTTTGGAGTGGACGAAGGAGGTAGTAAGGAGGATGCACAACAGGCCAGAGCACGTAGGGCACAGACTGGATCCCTTCACACAATGAGCAACTTTTTACGTGCAATTACTAATGCCATGAAGGAAATCTGGCAGCAAACAGCATTGAGGGGGTGACAGTGAATCTAATGTTTCGGTGGTATGGATCAACAGAAGACTGGCATGAGCAGAAGAAAAAAGTTGAAGAACTTAATTTGTGTCGCACCTTTCACTATCTCAGGATGTCCCAAAAGGTTTTACAGCCAGGAAGCACTGCAGCCAATTTACACATAGCGTGATTCTACAAACAGCAATGTGATAATGACCAAATAATCTGTTTTAGTGATGTTTTCGGAGGGGTAAATGTTGGCCAGGACACCAGGGAGAACTCTTCTTCAAAATAGTACGTGATCTTTTATGTCCATCTCAGAGGGCAGACGGGCCTCGGTTTAAAGTCTCATCCGAAAGTCGGCACCGACAGTGCAGCACTCCTTCAGTACGGCAGAGGGAGTGTCAGCCTAGATTATGGTCTCGGGTCTTTGGAGTGATGCTTAAACCTATGACCTGCTGACTCAGAAGCGAGTGTGCTACCACTGAGCCACGGATGACACCTTCATACAAGGGCATGGTTTCCACACACTCACTTTAACAAGTAGGTGGGTCCTCATCAGAGAATTGGGCAATGCGAGTGCCAGTCTGGGTTACACACTCAAGTCACCAGAAATTGGCACACAAGCTTGAAATTAGAGCTAGGCTGTTCATGGGAGATGTCAGATTGCACACCTTCAAACAAAGGGTAGTGGAAATCAGGAACTCTCTTCCAAAAAGGCTGTTGAGTCTAGATCCGAGAGAGATAGATTTTTGTTGGGTAAGAGTACTAAGGGATATGGAACCATGGCAGGTAAATTAACTTGAGATATAGAGCAGCCATGATCTAACTGAATGGCAGAACTAGCTTGAGGGGCTGAATTCCTGTTCCGATGACTGGTTGGAGACAAATCATCGAATCATACAGCACAGAAGGAGGCCATTCGGCCCATCATGCCTGTGCTGGCTCTTTGAAAGAGCTGTCCAATTAGTCCCACTCCTTGCTCTTTCCCCAGAGACCTGCAAAGTTTTCCTTTACAAATAAAGGGAAGGAAATCTGAACCAAACAATATGCCTATAAAAATTAATGTTTAAATATAAAATAACTGGAGTAGCTGCGTGCAAGTTAGAAAATATACCTTGAGGTAATATGCATCAAATTAATTCCAATGTCAATTACAAGAAAAAAATTCTTCAAAAAGCAGAATATCAAATATAATTCCATGTCATTGCAATTCACAGTGTATTAAATTCACTGTTCAAAGAGAATGACAACTGATGCCAACATTAATGCATCTCTTGTAATTCAGATGCCCTGAGGCTGACCTGCTTACTTCAGATACTTCACTTAAAATGAGGGAAAAACTTGAGGGGAAAGGAGATAGAGCAGGGAGAAAGAAAATTTGGATGACTGAATTAGGAACCAGAGTCTGTAGGAAAGGTCATTTTCACTGACGCCAAGCAGTCAGCTGTGGTAGCACTCTTGCCTGAGCCAGAAGGTTGAAAGTTCAAGTCCCAATCTACTCCAGTGCAGTACTGAGGGAATGGTGCATTGTTGGAGGTGTTGTCTTTCGGATGAGACGTCAAACCAAGGCTGAATGGAGATTTCATGCCCTTGGGACAACTCAGGGTGGGCAGTAAATACCTCATTACCCACAGCCCAAGAACAAATGAAAACCAATGTAACAAGAGCTCTCAACAACAGGAAGAAGGTTTACACAGATCAGATTCAATAGGTTTCCTGAATAAATCACCAGATCTTTGGGATGAAGAGTCCTGGAGTTTATTGCAAGAATCTGATTTTTTTTTTATATCCACAAAAAGTACAGACACAGACACAACAATTTGTATTTATATAGCACCTTCATCAAAGTAAACCATCCCAGGGCACTTCACAGGAGCATTATCAGACAGAATTTGACACCGAGCCACACAAGGAGATATTAGAACAAAAGTAGGTTTTAAGCTGTCCCTGAAAGGAGGAGAGAGAGAGGCGGCACGATCGTCAATCGTGGGGCGATGACAAACTGTACTTTCACCTGCAAGTGACTTTGGGTTCACAGAGGGGATGCTTATTAGAGCTGTTCAATACCAACGGCATAGCTCAGTTTAGGTCAGTACCACACAACACAAGCGGGCAGTCTCTGTTCTCCTTCTCCTCCCATACACACTGACTTTCCAAAAGTCAACACTGCAATATTGATTGCAACAGGCAAAATAGAAGAATATCTTACTGTTGGTATTAAGAGCTTAATAAAAAGAAAAACATTAATCTCCAACTGCAAGATGATGGGTGAAGTACAATGAGCTATTTTAGCCAGTGACTAGTCCCAGCATAGATTTAATACACAACACCAAACCAGTTACCAAAAATGGAAATTTGCAACCTTTTTTCAGAGGGGGTGAGCAGGTAAGACCCAAGTCCAAATTAGTTAGGCTCTAAACAATGCACCTGTCCAATTCACCATTAGTTGCCTTACAATGGCTCAGTTGCTCCGGTCTTTCGGGTAAGAAGTTTGCCCTCTTCAAGAATTCCGTCAACACAAAGTCATTTTGATGCTGTCAAGGTAACACAGGAGCCCTGGAGAAAGACACAGATATACCAGATATGCCACAAGAGGGCAGCTTCTCAATGGGGCCAGGATGCCCAACCCTAACAAAGGCTCTGGAAAGAGGAAAGGCGATGACTCAAACCTCACCCTGAGTGTCGGGAGAACCACTCAATTCTGGGCCACAGGACTGAACAAGTTACAAACAAAATTAGCAGCCACAAAGCAGATGATTGTGATCAAGATATTACCAGAGTTTTCCCGTTCGGTTTCACTTGATTGTTGCAGGAAAATATTGATGTGTGGTGATAAGGGCCTATTTTGATCCCTTCTTCTGATAAGGGTTACTTAAGGAACTCGGTGCTCCCTTATTTTAACTGCCTCTGTTCACTCGTGCTTTGGCAGACTGGAAAGAAGCAAGTATTGTGCACACTGCAAGAACAGGACACCTATGTTTATGGATGCATACCCTTTGAAAGAGAGCTTTTACTCGTTCCTTGCTCATCCCAATGCAGGATTGGTAAGCATGCTGGAATCCAACCTTTATCTGAATTGACTTTACAACAAATATGCCATTCCACAAATCCATTTTACCCACAAACCTCGACAGAATCTAATCCCAACGTCCTTCTCCAAAGGAAAGATAGCGGCTCAGTGTCCTGACCAACATTTATCCCTCAACCAACATCATTTAAACAGATTATCTGGTCATTATCTCATTGCTGTTTGTGGGACCTTGCTGTGCACAAATTGGCTGCTGTGTTTCCGACATTACAGCAGTGAATACATTTCAAAAGTACGTCATTAGCTGTAAAGCATTGTGGGACGTCTTGATGTCGTGAAAGACGCTTTTTAAATGTAAGTCTTTATTTTTAGAGTCAGAGCTCAGCTATTTTGATAGGATGTGCCCCTCGGCTGTGATACAATCGGTGTGGTTTTAGTCCAGGTGAAGTCTGAACCTTCCAACTGATAGATGGGAAGCCAGTCTGAGACCATTACAAATGGCTTGATCATGTAGCCAAGCTTCAAGTAAAGTATTTGAACATGCCAACAAAATATTACTTTGAAACAAATCTGGGTGGGTTGGGGGTGAGAGAAAGAGCCAACTGTTACTTTGTTGATGGCTATTAAATAAGTTGGTTCATGTAGCAACAAACTAGCAGGTTGAAACATAGAAACATAGAAAATAGGTGCAGGAGTAGGCCATTCAGCCCTTCGAGCCTGCACCACCATTCAATAAGATCATGGCTGATCATTCACCTCAGTACCCCTTTCCCGCTTTCCATACCCCTTGATCCCTTTCGCTGTAAGGGTCACATCTAACTCCCTTTTGAATATATCTAACGAACTGGCCTCAACAACTTTAAATGGTAGAGAATCCCACAGGCTCACAATTCTCTGAGTGAAGACGTTTCTCCTCATCTCGGTCCTAGATGGCTTACCCCTTATCCTTAGACTGTGACCCCTGGTTTTAGACTTCCCCAACATCGGGAACATTCTTTCTGCATCCAACCTGTCCAATCCCGTCAGAATTTTAAATGTTTCTTGGAGGTCCCCCCTCATTCTTCTAAATTCCAGTGAATATAAGCCTAGTCGATCCAGTCTTTCTTCATAGGTCAGTCCTGCCATCCCGGGAATCAGTCTGGTGAACCTTCACTGCACTCCCTCAATAGCAAGAATGTCCTTCCTCAGATTAGGAGACCAAAACTGCAGTGTCCTTAGATGCTCTAACAATGATTTCACGAGGCAGTGTGTTGTACTTGAACTGTAGTAACCTTAGTCCTTTATTAGTTAACTCCAGAATGAGCTCAGTGCCCGGTCGGCTCGCATAGACTGCTCTCGAGGCTGTTGCAGTGGTCTGTAGCATCGGGCCGGTTCACAGATGCCTGTGAACTCCCTGTCCTTTCTTTGCGCCCTGGGTCACAACTGCTCCGAGAAGCTGTCGTCTAGCAGTGCACAGGGAACTGCTGACTCCTGGCCTGAGCGTCGTTCGGTTTGGGATCCTAGCTAGTGCCCGTTTCCTCTGGGGGGGGGGAAAAGAGTGGCGGTGACAGTACATCTAGGGGCATGGCCTTGGTGCAGTCTGCTCCTTCAGGCTCGTGGCAGTTGGTGCCATCGGTTGCCTGAGGGATGGAGCCGACCCGGGGCATGGTATGGATACCGTTGCCCTGCTGAGGTCGCTTGCTCCGCAGCTCACGTGTGTTGGCTGCTTGTGGGCACACTTCATGGTGCACAGCTCTGGTCCCCAAGACACAGGCTACAGCATTGGGTAGCTCGCTGGACCTGTGTACACCCGATGGGTGTCTGCCCGCTGCATTGGCTGCATGCAGTGGGAATTCTGCATCGCACAACTTTTCCTTACTTACGATGGACACTCTAGGGATCCAATCACGATCACGTGACTTTTCCTCGCTGGTTGCATATGCACAGTTCAGATCATCAATTACACATTTTACATGATCAGTTACACATTTTGCCTCTGACTTAGTTATTATTACATTGCTAGTGTATGTGGAACTGTCCCTTTAATTGTAGTGGGTCACAGGCCTCCTTTAAAGAGAGCCTTGCTTTCTTTACCCCAATCCGCTTCTCCGTCTGGTACCACGTATTGCTCCATCAGCGCTGCACCTCGTGGTCTGGCCGCAGCCATCTTTTTCTTCAGCGCATCACCTCATGGTTTAGGCGCCATCTTTCCTTCGTCCACAATGTCGACTGCGGTGATTCTCTTCTCCCCGGGTTCTGCCTCCACAGTTGGGAAGTTGTTTCTGGATCCGATTTTCTTCCTCCGGAGTCCTGCCACTGGAGCCTGGGAGGTGCGTTCGGGTTGTCTCAGCTGGATCATCTCCACGCAGTCGTGCTGAGCGGTCTGTGTCGCGGGTGCCGTGCTGGTCTGCTCTCTGGTGCAGGGTCCACTCTCAGGTGAGGGCTTGCTTTGCCTCAGAGCGCAAAGGGCATCGATCGCTGGAGGGGTGAAGTCTTCCTACTTCCAATGGATCCTCTTCATCCACCTTCTGCCGAGCAGCTTTGGTCCATCACCTGTAACAATTCACAGAAGTAACTTATGCACCTTTACATTCGCACTACCAACGATTGGGATGAATTCATTGGTGTAGGTGAGCAGCTTTGCCTGAACCGAGGCCAACTCGGGTTGTTCAGCCGGATTGACCCAAAGCTCTCAAAGGCTCCTTGATTCATCACTGACTGGCTCGCCACTTCCATGAAGATTGGACTTCCCTCTATCCCGACTTCCATCTTCAGCGGGGAACACTCGGTGGTGCAGGTAAACATGCAGTGTACCTCCCCGTGGGACTGGGCTGCCTCGCTGTCTATCAATTCATAATCCACGCTGGATTCATGGCCATCTGCGGACTCATTGACACAGTAAGTCATATTTCGCTTACACATTCGCTGGAGGTGGCCCTTTGTGCTGCAGCCCTTGCATACATAGTCTTTAAAAGGGCACTGGTGAGCCCTGTGAATCCCTCCATGACACCAGCATGGAGCTACTCGGTTAGCACCCCCCTCGGCGGACTCTGAGTTAAGGGACTCGGGGGGGGGGCCTGTTCTCTCTTCCCGGAGAGGGTTCGCGTCTACAGTCCAGCCCCTAAACGGCGCCACTCTGTGCACAGTACCTGCCAGGTTTGAGTCCCGAGGGCGAGACTGCTGTCTAGAGCCGCAAGTCGGGATCATGAATGACTGCAGAAGGCCATCGCTGTGAGCCAGTGGTATCCGCCGACAGTAGCTTGTGAACAAGGCCCTCATGGCCAATTCCAATGACAAAAATGTCCCGCAGTGCTTCATTGAGGTGGGTGCCGAATTCGGATGGTGCCACCAGCCTCCTGAGGTCTGCGGCCTACTTTGCGACTTCCTGGCCTTTGGGCCGTCGGTGGGTATAGAACCGGTGTCTGGCTGTGAGGATGCTCGCCTTGGGCTCGAGTTGCTCCTGGATCAGGGTTATGAGCTCCTTGTATGACTTGGTCGTTGTCTTCGCTGGTGCCAGCAAGTCCCTAACGAGGGCCCACAACTGGTTAGCAGGATAGCGCGGCGCTTACCAGTCAGTGCGGCCGGGTCGTCTCCTGCCAGGTTGTTTGCTGTGAAGAAGTGTTCGAGCCTCTCCACAAAGGCGTCCCAATCATCACCATCGGCAAACTGCTGCAACGTACCAAGGGTAGCCATTTCCGCATGAAAGTTCGTAATCTCGTCGCCAGTTGTAGTGTCCTTAGATGCTCTAATAATGACTTCATGAGGCAGTGTGTTGTACTTGAACTGTAGTGACCGTAATCCTTTATTAGTTAACTCCAGAGTGAGGATCACACCCGATGGCCTGCCTTTTATACTAGGCCAGGCACACCTGTGCAGGTAACCTACGAGTCTCCCACTGCTGTGCCCTCTGGTGGCACACCTTATGATAGTAGCCATGTAGGATACATGACAAAAACTATACACAATATTTAAGGTGTGGCCTCACCAAGGCCCTGTACACTGCAATAAGACCTCCCTGCTCCTATACTCAATTCCTCTCGCTATGAAGACCAACATGCCATTTGCCTTCTTCACCTGCATGCCAACTTTCAATGACTGATGTACCACGACACCCAGGTCTCGTTGCACCTCCCCTTTTCCTAATCTGTCACCATCAGATAATATTCTGCCTTCCTCTTTTTGCCACCAAAATGGATAACCTCGCATTTATCTACATTATACTGCATCTGCCGTGCATTTGCCCACTCACCTAACCTGTCCAAGTCACCCTGCAGCCTCTTAGCATCCTCCTCACAGCTCACACTGCCACCCAGCTTCGTGTCATCTGCAAACTTGGAGATATTACATTCAATTCCTTTGTCTAAATCATTAATATATATTGTAAATAGCTGAGGTCCCAGCACTGAACCCTGCAGTACCCCACTAGTCACTGCCTGCCATTCTGGGAAGGACCCATTTATTCCTACTCTTTGCATCCTGTCTGCCAACCAGTTCTCTATTCACGCCAATATATTACCCCCAATAACATGTGATTTAATTTTGCACACTAATCTCGTGAGGGATGGTGTCAAAAGCCTTTTGAAAGTCCAAATACACCACATGCACTGGTTCACCCTTGTCCACTCTACTATTTACATCCTCAAAAAATTCCAGAAGATTTGTCAAGCATGATTTCCCTTTCATAAATCCATGCTGACTTGGACCGATCCTGTCACTGCTTTCCAAATACGCTGTTATTACATCTTTAATAATTGATTCCAACATTTTCCCCACTGCCGAGGTCAGGCTAACCGGTCTATAATTACCTGTTTTCTCTCTTCCTTCTTTTTTAAAAAGTGGTGTTACATTAGCTACCCTCCAATCCATAGGAACTGATCCAGAATCTATAGAATGTTGGAAGATGATCACCAATGCATCCACTATTTCTAGGGCCACTTCCTTAAGTACTCTGGAATGCAGACTATCAGGCCTTGGGGATTTATCAGCCTTCAATCCCATCAATTTCTCTAACACAATTTCCTGACTAATGAAGATTTCCTTCTCGATAGACCCTCGGTCCCCTAGTATTTCGGAAGGTTATTTGTGCCTTCTTTAGTGAAGACAGAACCAAAGTATTTGTTCAATTGGTCTGCCATTTATTTGTTCCCCATTGTAAATTCACCTGATTCTGACTGCAAGGGACCTACATTTGTCTTCACTAATCTTTTTCTCTTCACATATCTATAGAAGCTTTTGCAGTCAGTTTTTATGTTCCCTATAAGCTTACTCTCGTACTCTATTTTCCCCCCTAATTAAACCCTTTTGTCCTCCTCTGCTGAATTCTAAATTTCTCCCAGTCCTCCGGTTTGCTGCTTTTTCTGGCCAATTTATATGCCTCTTCCTTGGATTTAACACTATCCTTAATTTCCCTTGTGAGCCATCTTCCATTTTATTTTTACACCAGACAGGGATGTAGAATTGAAGTTCATCCATGTGATCTTTAAATGTCTGCCATTGCCTATCCACCATCAACCCTTTAAGTATCATTCGCCAGTCTATCCTAGCCAATTCACTGCCAGAGGGCGCTGCATCCTCTGCTGGTGACCACGAGCTCAATAAGTTGGTCCACCGCCATCAACGGCAGCAGGAGGGCTTGTCGTAACTTTCAGATCTCCCACCAAAGTGGGAACTGCCAGCTGCAGCGATGCTGGATGGTTAATACACAGAGTCTTGTCGCCAAGAGCATGCAGAAAGCAAGCGCAGGCAGCGGAAAGAGCGTGCAGCAAACCAGACTCCCCACCCGCTCTTTCCCTCAACGACTGTCAGTTCCACCTGTGACAGAGACTAATTCCCATATTGGACTGTTCAGTCACCTGAGAACTCACTTTTAGAGTGGAAGCAAATCTTCCTCGATTTCAAGGGACTGCCTATGATGATGATGACACCATGGATCAATTGGCACAGTGTTAACCATTCCTTTGAAACGGTTAATCTGTAACTGCACTCTGTAGAAATACTACATAATTTAGTTACGGAGTTAAAAATAAAAATTACCAGTTAAAAAGTAATCCCTCTTACTCTAATTGAGGAACTGCAGCTAAGCAGTCCTTGCCATGTGCTGAAATGAATTCTAAAATCGATGGCCGTGAAGCCAGCCTTAATAAAAGAAGAAAGCAAATACCACAATGAACCATGCTCCTCTGGGCTGCAATCCTCAAATTCAGCGCTGAGAGCAGCTGAGTATACAAAAAGCTTCCCTCCCCTCCAACTATGAGTCATACAACTTGCATTTATATAGTGCCTTTCACGTAGTAAAACGTCCCAAGGCGCTAAATAAGGCATAATTTTACACAAAGCCACAAAACAAGCTATTCGGATCGGTAGCCAAAAGCTTGGTCAAAGAGGTAGATTTTAAGGAACATCTTAAAGAAGGAAAGAAAGGTAGCGGGGCGGAGAGGTTTAAGGGGGGAATTTCAGAGCTTAGGTCCTAGGCGGATGAAGGCACCAAGGTGGGCTGAAGGAAGTCTGGGAAGCACAAGAGGCTAGAATTGGCAGATTGCAGAGATCTCAAAAACTTTTAGGGCTGTCGGAGATTACAGGGATAGGGAGGGGCAAACCCATGGAGAGATTTGAACACGAGGATGTGAATTTTAAAATCAAGGCAATGCTGGACCTATGTAGATGAGCAAGTACAGGGTGATGATTGAACGGGACTTGGTGTGAAGTAGGATAGAATAAATCAATCTTTTGCAGACTCTGAAATCCTGGAAGAGGGCAATAACTGGGCTTCAGACTGGTTAGTGTCCAGCTGATCCAATGCATCTACTCCATACCGGCACCCATGAATAGAAAGACATGGGGCTCTGTGGAAGTGTTGCTGCAAGTGTGGAGTAAAGAATGAAAACAGCACAAATGAAAAGATCCTAGAGAGAATGCTTTGGCCAATTAACCTTCGGTTCATGTAAAGAAAGTAAGATTTGCATTGACAGAACACCTTTCATAACCCCAGGACATCCCAAAGTGCTTTGCAGCCAATGAAGTACTTTTGAAGTGTTGTCACTGTTGTAATGTTGGAAATACTGCAGCCAATTTGCGCACAGCAAGGTCCCACAAACAGCAGCATGATAATGACCAGAAAATCAGTTACTTTTTAGTGAAGTTGATTGAGGGATACATATTGGCCAAGACACTGGGGATAACACCACTTCGAAAACTGCCGTAGGATTTTTACATCCACCCGAGAAGGCAGACAAGGACTCTGTTTAACATATCATCTGAAAGACGGCACTTCCGACAGTGCAACACTCCCTCAGTACTGCACTGGAGTGTCAGCCTAAAAATTGTGTTCAAGTCTTTGGAGTGGCACATAAACCTTCTGACTCAGAGGCAAAAGTGCTATCCATAGAGTCACTTCCAATACAAAATGGGGAGTCATTTTTTTTTGCAGCACAGAAACCTAAATATTGATGGAAAAGCATTAGTTTCTTGCCCTCTTGTTACAGCGGGATTCTAAAGCAAAGAGTTAAATTGAACTGGTGTTGCAGTTCACGGAACCTACGCAGACCTGGTGAAGTTGGGTCCTTCCTTATATTGTTGTGTAGTATCTTTGCATCTGAACAACAATTGGATGAACATCAAACTGAATCGCACCGGAGGTCACATGCAATCCAAGCGTGGGAATGGGCCAAGATTTTCAATCTGGAACAGTTAACACCATCGGCATTTTTCACGATGATGGCGAGCACTTTGGTGGGGCAGTTGATCAGCATTAACCAAGTCATCTCAGGACTGCTCCAAGGCACGACAGAGATTTTAATTGAAGTACGATGGATTGATATGGGACCAGGGTTGTGTATACAGACCACAGCCTGATCCGTCTGACAACCCTGCATCACCCAGCTCTCTACATCAAAGTTCAGGGGAAGACCAGTCATTGCAATCCAGATCACTGTTTTGCCCACTTGTATATAACGAGAAGGATACATGGGGTCAGGTTGAAATGATAGAATTGGAGGTCATCATTCATTCGATCCCAACTCATCATAGCCCACCTGAGCATCCAATTTCTCCTGTAAGCACTTTTAAAACACACACTTCTATATAATAAAGGTAGCAGCCACATGGCAGCACCATCACCTCCAAGTTTCCATTCCAAGTCACATGCACCATCCTGACGTAGTCATATATTGCCGTTCCTTCATTGTTGCTGTGCAACGACCACAGCAATGTGGTTGGCTCTTAACTGCCCTCTGAAATAGCCGAGCAAGCTACGCAGATGTACCAAACTGTTATGAAGTATACAGCACTGTGGGATGACCTTCACCCCACGGACTGCAGCGGTTCAAGACGGCGGCTCACCACCACCTTCTCAAGGGCAATAAATGCTGGCCTCGTCAGTGATGCCTATATCCTGAAAAGGAATACATTTTTTTTTTTTAAATAGCCACAAATAGAGAGATTGTTGAAATATCCAGCTCAATGGTAAATAATTCATTTAAAATTTCACATCGACATGTTTGAGGCAACAGGTTAGTCATCTTGCGTAAGGCAGTATAAATAGTCTCAGAACACCCTGCAAGGGCCAACAGACAGCCTTCGTCCCACCTGTTGGCCATATCAAGACTGTACAATGAGGGAAAAACATCCCCAACTCTCTACATCTCACCTTTAGCAAATGCACCTCTTCTGGAGCCAACGTGGCAACAGATTAATGCCTGTGGTTGTACGAACACATGGACGGGATAGGGGAAGAGTCGTACTGAGCAAAATAAGAAAGCTTCAAAATTCTGCTCCACTAACTGCTCAAGAAGCTGTTTGGGACACTAACAGAAAATTTAGGTGTCAGCCATGTCTCAGTTTTAAAACGCTCGCCTCGGAGTCAGAAGGTTGAGAATTGAAGCCCTGAGACTTGAGCACAAAATCTCGGCCGACACTCCAGTGCTAGTATGGAGACAATGTTGCACTGTCAGAGATGCTGTCTTTCAAATATGAAGTTACACCAAGGCCCCATCTGCCCTCTCCGATGGCTGTAAAAGATCCTGCAGCACAATTTTGAAAAAAAGCAGGAGAGTTCCCCCTTGTGTCCTAGTTAACATCTATCCCTCAATCAACACCACTAAAACAGTTTATCCAGTTGTTATCTCATGGCTGTTTGTGGGACCTTGCTGTGCACAAATTGGCTGCCATGTTTCAGTGACTGCACTTCAACAAAAAAAAACCACTTCATTGGCTGTCGACTGCTTTTGGACGTCCTGAGGTTGTGAAAGAAGTTATATAAATGGGAGTCTTTCTTGAGATTAACGCAGCAATCCTGCATGACTCTGAATTGCCGAATTCTAAACTTTCTCGACTCTGTGCTGCTTTGACATTTTATTTTGGGGATTTATCTATAAATAGGCAGCAATCCTCAGAATCACCATAAATATCTCAACAGTAATTTATGACTGGGATTGAAGCAGCTCAAAAACAAGGTTGGTCAGTAGAGTAGCAGATACTTAGAAAGTCACTACCTTTACTCTCCAAACCCAGCAACTGAGTAAACCCACACACAGTTTTACACCACAGATTAGAAGGGTGTCAGTGCCATGCCGATCATCGGTACAATCCTCAGGGTATAATTGCCGGATTTACCAAAACCAGTGAGCCAAATCATTTTTCAGTAGGCCTTACCTACAGTTCCCTTGGAAAATGCAGGCAGCCTGCTCTGGGCTGGCTGGGGAACACCCACACATCAGAAGCCAGAGACTGACACAAAGGTAAAGTCAGGAATGTTTTGATAGAATAAATAGGGAGAAACGGTTTCCACTGGCAGGAGGGTCAGTAACCAGAGGACACAGATTTCAGATATTTGCCAAAATAATCAAAGGGGCGATGAGGAGACTTTTTTTTAATATAAACACAGTGAATTCTTATGATCTGTAATGCACTGCCTGAAAGGGTGGTGGAAATTATAGAATCATACAACACAGAAGGAGGCCATTCGGCCCAACGTCTGTGTCCCGGCTCTTTGGAAGAGCTATCCTATTAGTTCTACTCCTCTGCCCTTCCACATAGCCCTGCAAATGTTTACTTCTTTAAAGTAAAGTAAAGATCCAATTCCCTCAAGAAAGTAACTATTGAATCTGCTTCCAACACCCTTTCAGGCAGTGCATTCCAGATCATGACAACTTATGTGGCGATATTAAGACAGGTGACCAACAGTTTGTTCGAAGAGGTAGATTTTAAGGAGTGTTTTAAAAGAAGAGAGCGGTGTAGAGGGCTGGAAGCTTTGAGAGGAAATTCCAGAGCTTAGGGCAGAGGCAGAAGGCACAGCCACCATAGGTCTGGCAAAGGAACTCAGGGAAGTACAAGAGGCCAGAGCTGGAGGAACGAGGAGTTCTCGGAGGATTGTAGAGCTGGAGGAGGTTACAGAGCTCTCTTGCTCTGCAGAATGATTTTAAAATGCTGGTGTGGAATGGATTGTCTGAAGTGAACCGTTGACCTTGCACCATTTCATCATCATCATAGGTGGTCCCTCGTATCGAGGATGACTTGCTTCCACGCCAAAAAGGAATGAGTTCACAGGTGTTTCAATGAAGGACCTAATATTCCAGGTCCCGAACTACATGTTGAAGGGTGGCAGATGCCGGTGTGTGGATTTTTTTTAACGTGTGGTGGCCGTTGCACGCCAGCCACCACACGGGCTTGACAGAGCTCAGTCTTGGTGCAGTGGCAAGGATTAACCGGGACGACTGGAGACCAGCTCTGCTGCACGGACCTAGTGCACACACATATCGCAGTGTGGGCTGGCCCGTGCTGCCCCTGGGCCCTCGCCTCTTCTGGGCCACGAACTCTCACCCACCATTTATAGAACACTTCACAGCACAAGAAGTCTAAAGTAAATGCTATTATATGACTGCTGACTGCAAGAGAGGGACCTTCATCTGCACCAATCAATCTGTAGTTGGACAATGGCCGCCAGACTCGACAAGCCGCACAATCAAAACTACAACCATTTTTGATAAACTAACCTTCAAACAACTTGTCAACATGCAAACAAAGAGGTCATTCAAATAAATGCAAAAATCTTACCACATTTGACCATTTATTTACTTCTCTTCCCCGAGTCGCTAATCTCACAAGTTGATGTCTTGCCCCCTTAATTCCCCTGACAACCCAGGTCGTGTGTGACCAACTTGATCGAATTTTGCGAGGACGTAACCAGGAGGGTCGATGAGGGCAGTGCGTATGATGTAGTGTATATGGATTTTAGCAAAGCTTTTGATAAGGTCCCACATGGCAGACTTGTCACACAGAAACATAGAAACATAGAAAATAGGTGGAGTAGGCCATTTGGCCCTTCGAGCCTGCACCACCATTCAATATGATCATGGCTGATCATGCAACTTCAGTACCCCTTTCCTGCTTTCTCTCCATACCCCTTGATCCCTTTAGCCATAAGGGCCACATCTAACTCCCTTTTGAATATATCTAACGAACTGGCCTCAACAACTTTCTGTTGTAGAAAATTCCACAGGTTCACAAGTCTCTGAGTGAAGAAGTTTCTCCTCATCTCGGTCCTAAATGTCTTACCCCTTATCCTTAGACTGTGACCCCTGGTTCTGGACTTCCCCAACATCGGGAACATTCTTCCTGCATCTAACCTGTCCAATTCCATCAGAATTTTGTATGTTTCTATGAGATGCCCTCTCATTCTTCTAACTTCCAGTGAATATAAGCCTGATCGATCCAGTCTTTCTTTATATGTCAGTCCTGCCATCCCGGGAATCAGTCTGGTGAACCTTCGCTGCACTCCCTCAATAGCAAGAATGTCCTTCCTCAGATTAGGAGACCAAAACTGCACACAATACTCAAGGTGTGGTCTCACCAAGGCCCTGTACAACTGCAGTAAGACCTCCCTGCTCCTGTACTCAAATCCCCTCGCTATGAAGGCCAGCATGCCATTTGCTTTCTTTACTGCCTGCTGTACCTGCATGCCTACCTTCAATGACTGATGTGCCATGATACCCAGGTCTCGTTGCACCTCCCCTTTTACTAATCTGTCACCATTCAGAAAATAATCTGCCTTCCTGCATTCGATCCACCAAATGGATAACCTCATATTTATCCACATTATACTGCATCTGCCATGCATTTGCCCATTCACCGAACCTGTCCAAGTCCCCCTGCAGCCTCTTACCATTCTCCTCGCAGCTCGCACTGACACCCAGCTTAGTGTCATCTGCAAACTTGGAGACTTTACATTCAATTCCTTCATCTAAATCATTAATATATATTGTAAAAGCTGGGGTCCCAGCACTGAACCCTGCGGCATCCCACTTGTCACTGCCTGTCATTCTGAAAAGGACCCGTTTATTCCCACTCTTTGCTTCCTGTCTGCCAACCAGGCCTCTATCCACATCAATACATTACCCCAATACCATGTGCCTTAATTTTATCTCCTGTATGGGACGGTGTCAAAAGCCTTTTGAAAGTCCAAATACACCACATCCACTGGTTCTCCCTTGTCCACTCTACTACTTACATCCTCAAAAAATTCTAGAAGATTTGTCAAGCATGATTTCCCTTTCATCAATCCATGCTGACTTGGACCGATCCTGTCACTACTTTCCAAATGCGCTGCTATTACATCTTTAATAATTGATTCCAGCCTTGCGGCATAGAAAATGGCTACTCCAAGCCTCCAAACAATTGATTCCAACATTTTCCCCACCACCGATTTAAGGCTAACCGGTTGGTCTCTAATTCCCTGTTTTCTCTCCCTCCTTTTTTAAAAATGGAGCTACCCTCCAATCCATAGGAACTGAACCAGAGTCCATGGAATGCTGGAAAATAACCACTAATGCATCCACTATTTCTAGGGCAACTTCCTTAATTACTCTGGGATGCAGACTATCAGGCCGTGGGGATTTATCGACCTTCAGTTTCCCCAACACCATTTCCTGACTAATTAGGATTTCCTTCAGTTCCCCCTTCTCGCTAGACCTTCGGTCCCTTAGTAATTGCGGGAGGTTATTCATGTCTTCCTTAGTGAAGACAGAACCAAAGTATTTTTTTTCAACTGGTTTGCCATTTCATTTTCCCCATTATGAATTCACCTGATTCTGACTGCAAGGGACCTACATTAGTCTTCACTAATCTTTTTCTCTTCACATATCTATAGAAGCTTTTGCAGTCAGTTTTTATGTTCCCTGCAAGCTTACTCTCATACTCTATTCCCCCCCCCCTCCTAATTAAACCCTTAGTCCTCTTCTGTTGAATTCTAATTTCTCCCAGTCCTCAGGTTTGCTGCTTTTTCTGGCCAATTTATATGCCTCCTCCTTGGATTTAACACTTTCCCTAATTTCCCTTGTTAGCCACGGTTGAGCCATCTTCCCTTTTTTATTCTTACACCACACAGGGATGTATAATTGTTGTAGTTCATCCATGTGATATTTAACTGTCTGCCATTGCCTATCCACCGTCAACCCTTTAAGTATCATTCTCCAGTCTATCCTAGCCAATTCACGTCTCAGACTGTCGAAGTTTCCTTTCTTTAAGTTCAGGACCCTAGTCTCTGAATTAACAGTGTCACTCTCCATCTTAATGAAGAATTCTACCATATTATGATCACTCCTCCCCAAGGGGCCCCGCATGACCAGATTGCTAATTAATCCTCTCTTGTTATACAAGACCCAGTCGAGGATGGTCTGCTCTCCAGTTGGTTCCTCGACATATTGGTCTAGAAAACCGTCCCTTATACACTTCAGGAAATCCTCCTCCACAGTATTGCTACCAGTTTGGTTCACCCAATCAATATGTAGAGTAAAGTCACTCATGATAACTGCTGTACCCTTATTGCACGCGTCCCTAATTTCCTGTTTGATGTCATCCCCAACCTCCCTACTAATGTTTGGTGGTCTGTACACAATTCTCACTAACGTTTTCTGCCCTTTGGTGTTTCGCAGCTCTACCCATATAGATTCCACATCATTCATGCTAATGTCCTTCCTTACTATTGCGTTAGCCTCCTCTTTAACCAGTAATGCCACCCCACTTCCTTTTCCTTCCTGAATATTGAATACCCCTGATGTTGAGTTCCCAGTCTTGGTCACCTTGGAGCCATGTCTCCGTAATCCCAATTACATCATATCCGTTAACAGCTATCTGTGCAATCAATTCATCCATCTTATTACGAATGCTCCTCGCATTGAGATAGAGGCTTCAGACTTGTTTTTTTTAAAAACACACTTTGTCTTTTCGAATTCTGTTGTAATGTGGCCCTTTTTGATTTCTGCACTTGATTTCTCTGCCCTCCACTCTTGCTTTTCTCCTTCCTACCTTTGGCTTCTGCCCCCTTTTTACTTTCCTCTGACTCCCTGCATAGAAACATAGAAAATAGGTAAAGGAGTCAGCCATTCAAGCCTGCACCACCATTCAATAAGATCATGGCTGATTTATCCAACTCCCGCTTGAATATATCGAATGAACTGGCATCAACAACTCTCTGCGGAAGAGAATTCCACAGGTTAACAACTCTGAGTGAAAAAGTTTCTCCTCATCTCGGTCCTAAATGGCTTACCCCTTATCCTTCGACTGTGACCCCTGGTTCTGGACTCCCCCAACATTGGGAACATTCTTCCTGCATCTAACCTGTCCAATCCCATCAGAATTTGATATGTTTCTATGAGATCCCCTCTCATTCTTCTAAACTCCAGTGAATATAGGCCCAGTCGATCCAGTCTCTCCTCATATGTCAGTCCTGCCATCCCGGGAATCAGTCTGGTGAACCTTCGCTGCACTCCCTCAATGGCAAGAACATCCTTCCTCAGATTAGGAGACCAAAACTAAACACAATATTCCAGGTGAGGCCTCACCAAGGCCCTGTACAGCTGCAGCAAAACCACCCTGCTCCTATACTCAAATCCCCTAGCTATGAAGGCCAACTTGCCATTTACCATCTGCCTTCCTCTTTTTGCCACCAAAATGGATAACCTCACATTTATCTACATTATACTGCATCTGCCGTGCATTTGTCAACTCACCTAACCTGTCCAAGTCACCCTGCAACCACTTATCATCCTCCTCACAGCTCACACTGCCACCCAGCTTAGTGTCATCTGCAAACTTGGAGATATTACATTCAATTCCTTTGTCTAAATCATTAATATATATTGTAAATAGCTGAGGTCCCAGCACGGAACCTTGCAGTACCCCACTAGTCACTGCCTGCCATTCTGGGAAGGACCCATTTATTCCGACTCTTTGCTTCCTGTCTGCCAACCAGTTCTCTATCCACGCCAATATATTACCCCCAATACCATGTGCTTTAATTTTGCACACTAATCTCGTGTGGGTTGGTGTCAAAAGCCTTTTGAAAGTCCAAATACACCACATGCACTGGTTCTCCCTTGTCCACTCTACTATTTGCATCCTCAAAAAATTCTAGAAGATTTGTCAAGCATGATTTCCCTTTCATAAATCCATGCTGACTTGGACCGATCCGGTCACTGCTTTCCAAATGCGCTATTACATCTTTAATAATTGATTCCAACATTTTCCCCACTGCCGACGTCAGGCTAACCGGTCTATAATTCCCCGTTTTCTCTCTCCCTTCTTTTTTAAAAGCTGGTGTTACATTAGCTACCCTCCAGTCCATAGGAACTGATCCAGAGTCGATAGACTGTTGGAAAATGATCACCAATTCATCCACTATTTCTCGGGACACTTTCTTAAGTACTCTGGGATGTCGACGATCAGGCCCTGGGAATTTATCGGCCTTCAATCCCATCAATTTCTCCAACACAATTTCCTGACTAATAAGGATTTCCTTCAGTTCCTCCTTCTCGCTAGACCCTCGGTCCCCTAGTATTTCCGGAAGATTATTTGTGTCTTCCTTCGTGAAGACAGACCAAAGTATTTGTTCAGTTGGTCTGCCATTTTGTTCCCCACTTTAAATTCACCTGATTCTGACTGCAAGGGACCTACGTTTGTCTTCACTAATCTTTTTCTCTTCACATATCTATAGAAGCTTTTGCAGTCAGTTTTTATGTTCTCAGCAAGCTTCCTCTCATACTCTAATAGATAGATTCCCATCCCCCGACCATTTTAGTTTAAACCCTCCCCAACAGCACTAACAAACACTCTGCCTAGGACATCGGTTCCGGTCCTGCCCAGGTACAGACCGTCCGGTTTGTACTGGTCCTACCTCCCCCAGAACCAGTTCTGGTGTCCCAGGAATTTGAATCCCTCCCCCTTGCACCATTCCTCAAGCCACGTATTCATCTGAGCTATTCTGCAATTCCTACTCTGACTAGCAGATGGCACTGGTAGCAATCTTGCGATTACTACTTTGAGGTCCTACTTTTTAAATTTAACTCCTAGCTCCCAAAAGTTAAAGCCCATGGGATCCAGGGCAAAGTGGCAAGTTGGATCCAAAATTGGCTCGGAGGCAGGAAGCAAAGGGTAATGGATGATGTGTTTTTTTGTGACTGGATGGATGTTTCCAGTAAGGTTTTGCAGGGCTCAGTACTAGGTCCCTAGGCTGGATTTTTTTCACTGGAACAGAGGAGGCCGAGGGGAGACTTCATTGAGGTATATAAAATTATATGGGGCCTAGATATAGTGGATAGAAAGGGCCTATTTCCCTGAGAGGGGTCAACAACCGGGGGCATAAATTTAAAGTAATTGGTAATTTAGAGGGGATTTGAGGGGAAATTTCTTCACGCAGAGAGTTGTGGGGTTCTGGAACTCACTGCCTGAAAGGGCGGTAGAGGCAGAAACCCTCACCACATTTAAAAAGTATGTGGATGTGCACCCGAAGTGCCGTAACCTACAGGGCTACGGATCTAGTGCTGGAAAGTGGGATTAGGCTGGATAGCCTCTTGTTGGCGGCATGGACATGATGGGCCAAAATGGCCTCCTTTCGTGCTGTAAACTTCTATGATTCTATGATCGCACATCTTAATTTCAATCCTTGGCTAAACAGGGAGCATTTTAAAAACATATTCAAAAATTTGAATTTCTTAATTAAGTTAGATTTGTGCTTGAAAATCAGAAGTTAATTACTTCACTCAGCAATCAGTGGGACATGAGTAGGCAAATAACTCTTGTGACCATCAGTTATTTGTCATTTTTACTGCCAGCAAAGAGACAAAGCAAGACAGTTATGGAGACATGATTTTCCCAGCATTTATAGTAGCAGTGAAAATGTTCTATTAAAACTACACAAATATTGGAATACTACACCATTTTAGTCTTTCCCAAACAGTCATGTGCCAGCACAGTGCAAACACTCCCAATGTGTAACCTCCAATGTGAGATGCCAGACAAAGGATGATAGCCCTAGATTTATAAAGGCAACCTGGCTCAAAATTACACCAAACAGGTGAGGAGGAAGTAAGTAGAGCTGCCCTGGAACAGAAACTCTACGGAATAAAACTAGATTTAGTTACAGTCCCAACAAACAATCTTCAATTATTCTCAAGCAATCGGAGTAAGAGCTACCTAAGGCGATCTGACTCTTGCACAATTTTTCTTCTTACAGAAAATTCCAAGCATGTGCGATAAGACTCTGCTAGTTCAAAGTCACAGGCTAACCTTGGAGATTAGATGAGGCATGAGCTCGCTTCTGAACAGACTAAGTAAAACAGGCCAGTTGGAACACCATCAAAATGCCACTCTGCCTGGATGGCAAGGTTTAGAAAGGTAAAGTTGGCAGCCTTGGAGAACAAAACATCTCAATTAAACAACAACTTGCATTTATATAGCACCGTAATATACCATAGTATAACATCCCAAAGCACTTCACAAGACCGTTGTCAGAAAAAAAATCAGCACCAAGCTAAAGGAGGAAACAATTGGACAGGTACCAAGAAGTGTCCTCAAGCAAGGAGAGAGAAGTGGAGGTTTATTGAGAGAATTTCAGAGCTCAAGGCTGAGGCAGCTGAAGGCAGGGCCAGCAGTCGTGTGGTGAAGGAGTGGGGGATATGCAAGAGACAATAATTGAAGGAACATTGGTTGTAGGCAATGTTCTCTGTCATTTTTTTTGGATGCGCGGGCCCTTTAACTGGCTGCGAGGCCCATTCTAATCTTTGTGCCTGTGTGGTTATTCCAACTGAAAAGCCAGTGAGCGGCCTGCATGGAACCTCCAGATCGCTGCGCAGACACACATCTCAACAGGAACATTAGTTGGGGGGCTGGAGGAGGTTAGAGATGGGCGGGGGCAAGGAGGGACTTGAACACGAGGATGAGAATTTTAAACTCAAGGCGTTGCCGGACCGTGAGCTAATGTAGGATAGCGAGCACAGGGATGATGCGCGTTAGGATACGGGCAGCAGAGTTTTAGATAAGCAATGGTTTACGGAAGTTATGAGGTGCAAGGCCAGTCAGGAGAGCATATAAGTCACCTCAAGTCTCCTCCTTCCCCAATTCCTCTTCTATGCTCCATTCTCCCTACCTCTCCCCCTCCTCTCAAAATAATCCCAGTGTTTAATAAATCATCACTGCTGGTTACATCCATCAAACTGCAAAGACCAAAAATAAGCATTTGCACAGGAAGACGACCTCCCAGAGAGCCAGTGTGTCAAGTAAAAGAAAAAACCTCCAGTCTGTGGGTTAAGAGTTTAAAACCTGCCGTACAGGTGTGAGCAGAAAGAGACCAGATGCAGTCACAGGATCAAAGCCCTCCTACACAGGTTGCATCGACTGTGGAGGTTTTAAGCTCTGGGGTTGTCTGCACAGCACTGACAATGAGATCACCTTACACACACCGTCACCAGGAGCAACCTTCCCAAGGTTCAAATTCAGAAATAAATCATCTGTGCAAGAATTGCAAGTATGCCATTCATGGACAGGGATTAATGCTGAAACTAACTTATCCCTTCGTACAGTGCCGTCCGGTTTCACAAATGGTTCTCTGCATTGGAATTCCAGTCCTCGGGTGCTACAACCATCTCCGTGCAGTACAGGGTCATTATATTTAAACACAAGGGCACAAGAGGTAGCTGAAGCCAAGGTCACAGCCAGCCTGAATATTTTGCTCTCCCGTGTACTGGCAGTTATGAATGGTGTTCCCTGCTGCCCCCAGTATGAAACTGCCACTGAGTAGCTGAAATAGAATTTAAAACACAAGGCATTGGAAATTATCTCAAAACTTCCTTTTCTCTGCATTCCAAACTCTGCATTCACGGGTTTGACCAGTAGCGATCTGCACTGAAGAGATTCAGACACTGGTTAACCCTGACTGCTTTTTTTTTGGCTCTTTTCTTTTGGTGTTCAAACCCCTCCATGGCCTTGCTTCTCCCTATCTCTATAACCTCCTCCAGCCCTATAACCCTCCGAGATTTCTGCATTCCACCAATAGGAAAAATAAAAAAGCAAATTATTTTTTAAATGGGGAAGAGATTACAAAATGCTACGGTACAGAGGAATCTGGGGGTCCTTGTACATGAAACACAACTAGTTAGTATGCAGGTACAGCAAGTAATCAGGAAGACAAATGGAATGTTGGCCTTTATTTCAAGGGGGATAGAGTATAAAAGCAGAGAAGTCCTGCTACAACTGTACAGGGTATTGGTGAGGCCACACCTGGAGTACTGCGCACAGTTTTGGTCTCCGTATTTAAGGAAGGATATACTTGCATTGGAGGCAGTTCAGAGAAGGTTCACGAGGTTGATTCCTGAGATGAAGGGTTTGACTTATGAAGAAAGGTAGGTAGGGTCAATACGCGTTTGAGTTTAGAAGAATGAGAGGTGATCTTATTGAAACATTCAAGATTCTAAGGGGGCTTGACAGGATAGATGCAAAGAGGAAACCGAGATTCAGAATAAGCGGTCGTACATTTAAAACAGAAATGGGCGACCGTTCCTTCAGCTGTCCAGGCCACAAGATGTCTTGCAATGCTTCGTTGAGGTGCCGAAATCACACGGTGCCGCAAGTCTCCTGAGGTCAGCAGCATATTGGCTGCGGGAGGAACACCCTTGCACTGGGGTAAGGCATTTTAGCTGGCCATTGGTGTATTTTGGGGAGATCTATCCTCTGTGGCTTCTGGAAGTTAGAGTGGATCCCGTTACAATTTGCAAAGTCAGTGTGACTTTTGGATTGGCGGTTCCAGTTACACATTCCAGAGTAACTTCAGGGTGTGGTTTATCCTCCAAGGGGACCAACCATAAACAAAGGGCGGACCAGGGCGGCCATTTTCACAGTACATATAAGCGCGTCCTTTAATAATGTTCTAATGAGCGAGAGAGTCTACTTCTTTCAGGCGGAAAAATATTTCAATTTATCTCTAAATCTATCTATACCCATAATCGATAGATCTTTATTTTTTGAGAAACTGGCCAAATTATCCATCAAGTTTTGGTAATTTTAATAAACCCTCCATTGTTATCCACTGATTTTACACCTTTAACCATGCCAAAAAGCAGTGGTTGGTACTATTACACATCTCTAGCCCTGCCATGAACACGCCAGTGCCTTGCACATGAATGGCTCTACGAGGCAATGTGTTGTACTCAAACTGTAGTGACCTTGGTCCTTTATTTGTAACTCCAGAGTGAGGCACAAGCATGGTGGGCAGCCTTTTATACTGGGCCCTGCACACCTATGCAGGTGACCCTCAGGTCCCCCTCCGCAGTGCCCTCTGGTGGACAGCGTGCCGCCACAGGGCAGGAAACCCCGGTCTCCACCAGTTACACCCTCTAGTGGTGCCAGCATAGTATATACACTGTGTAAACCTTATTGATACATCAGGTAACAAGCCTCCATCTTATGCAACTATACAATGACTACAGAGAGTATAACTATGGTCTGCATATAGAACATCACTCTCCCCAAAGTCCTTTGTGCCGATTACTTTTGCACAGTGCACTCTGGTTTTGCTCTCCCCAGACTTAAGTGCCAATAGCCCTTGCACCTTGGCTGTGCTTTGGCTTGGTTCTCTCCCTGTTAACCTCCAAGTAGTGGTTACCAGTTTGGATGGTTCAATGACGCAGTGGAGGTTCCAGTGGGTTCTGGTTGTGAGCCATGTGTATGTCCATGGCTACATACATCTATTTCTCCCCCCCCCCACCCCAACCCCGGCCACTCCCCACAGCAAGACCATGCAGCAGGCCTATTACATTAACATACAGGATCAGACACAGTGCAGGTACAAAGAAAGAAAGTTACAGTTTGTATCGTGACACCTTGATTCAGTGACTTACATTCGTTACATTTTGCAGTCGTGCACCAGGATTGGGTAGATTGCACTCATGGTTCAATCATGATAAGTACTAAGGTAGCAGTACAGGTATGCGAGGACGCAGGAACCAGAGCACCCAGACGGGGTCCTAGTCGTCTGATAGCGGCACTGCGCCCCCTGCTAGCGGGGTGGGCTTGGTTCGGTCACCTTGCCAGGACTCGGCCTTTGCTGTTGTCTAGTGGTGGGCAGAGCCACAGATGTGTGTGGTCTCCCTCTCCTCCTTCAAGGGCTGCAGAATCTTCTAATGGTGTTGGGAACCTGGCTGTTCCAGGTCCTGTTTGTGGAACTCGTTGGTTCTGACTTTCGCTCCCGGACATGGCCGAGGTAGTGACTGGGTCTGGGGGCTGCACTGTGGTGGGCAACGGCGGCTGACTGTGTGTACTGGCGCCGTTTTTGTTTCCAGGTCTGTGGCGAATAGTGCCATCGGATGCCTGCAGCGTGGGATAGACCTGGGGCAGGGTATCAGGATCAATGCCTTCACCTTCCGGATTCGCTCGCTTGCTAATTTTGGGGACACTATTTCCGACATCTCTCAACAACATTTTGTTCACAATCTTAATCGGTTCACCTTACATTGATTGCCATGCATGGCAATGTCTCCAAGTTCAGTTGGTTGCAGGTCTCCTTTAAGAGAACCCTGCTGGCTTTACCCCAATCAAATCCTTTGTTAGACACCACGTGTTGGTCCCTCAGCATCGCACTTCGTAGTATGGCTGCGGCCATCTTTTTTTTCAGCCACGCTACAGCAGGGACGCCATCTTGCCTCTGTCCTTGATGTCGACTGCCTTGATCCTTCTCTCCCACGATTCTGCCACAAAAGCTGGAATCCGATCTTCCTCCCCAGGAGTCCTGCCACTGGAGCTGGGAAGGTACTTTTAGGTTGTTCTGGTCGGCTCATTGCCATGCAGTCATGATGAACAGTCTGTGCCTCAGGTGCTGTGCTGGTCTTTTCTCTGGTGCATGGCCCAAGCGAAGGTGAGGTTTTCCTCTGCCTCTGAGCATGGGGTACATCGACTGCTGGAGTGAAGAGGTCTTCCCATTTCTACTGGATCTTCCACATCCACCTTCTTCCGAGTAGCGTTGGACCATCACCTGCAACAATCCACAGGAGGTAACTTGTGCTCCACGCCATTATGGATTACATTTACATCCGCACGACCAAGGACTGGGATCAGCTCCTTGGTGTAGGTGCGCAGCTTTTCCTGTACTGGAACCAGCTTGGGTCATTTTTCATTCCATAGCGTCTCAAAGGCTCATCACTGACTGGCTCATCTCCCATGTCCACTTCCATGAAGACAAACACCATTTATCTCGACTTCCTTCTTCACTGGAGGACAATCGGTGGTGCAGGTATACACGCCATACATTTCTTGGGGCGGAGCTGCCTCTCTGGCCAAATCATCATACTCCCCTCTGGATTGAAAGTCATCTACCGATTCCTCTGCTAGGCGGGGAGTCATATTTCTTTTACACATATGCTGGAGGTGGCCCTTCGTGTTACAGGCTTTGCATACGTACTCAGCAAAATGACACTGGTGAGCCCTATGGTTTCCTCCGCAACGCCAGCAAGGTGCTACTCGATTAGCACCCCTCGGCGGACTCCGAGTTCTGGAACCCTGAAGCCTGTGCTCTCTGTCCTCTGCCCTGGGCAGAGCCACATTCTACAGTCTTGCCAGTGAAAGGCACCATTCTGTGTACAGTACTTGCCGGGTTCACGTCCACAGGATGAAAAATTTGCTTGGGGCTGCAGGTTGAGGTCATGAACACCTGACTGATGCTGATGGCCTTCTGCAGGTTTACTGTGGTGTCGGCAGATAATAGCTTGTGAAGGAGGCCCTCGTGGCAAATTCCCATAACGAAGATGTCTCGCAATGCTTCGTTGAGGTACCGAAATCACATGGTGCTGCAAGTCTCCTGATGTCGGCAGCATATTTTGAAGTCTCCTGTCCCTCAGTTCTGCGCTGAGTGTAGAATCGGTGCCTGGCCATGAGGATGCTCGGTTTTGGTTTTAGTTGGTCGCGAATTAGTTCAGTCAGCTCATCGTATGTCTTATCCTTGGCCTTCGTGGGTGCCAGCAAGTCCCTGACGAGGCGGTAGACCTCGGGCCCACAACTAGTCAGCAGTATCGCCTTGCGCTTGTCCAATGTGTCCGTCTCCCCTGCCAGGTTGTTTGCTATGAAATATTGCTCGTAAAACCTCACGGAGTTTCCCGGGATCGGGGATACCTCTCCCGAGCTCTGCCTCCAGCAGCTAAGAGATCGGCTATTTAAATTTCCCGCCGCAGTGCGCCCCCTGCCCCGACTCACTGGCTGCTGGAGTTGGGACCATCAAGAACACAGTCGGCGGGGAGCTGGAGAGCCGAGAACCTCGGGTTTTGAGAGTCTCTGCATGCACGAGGACCCTGAAATGGTCAGGGGGCTGGGGAGCTCTGATATTTGCAAGGCTCATGGGGGGGGGGGGGGGGGGGGAGGGAAAGACAGAGACTAGTGGCCGGGCAATTGGGACTCAAGAAAGGGGTTGGGGGGGGGGGGGGGGGGGGGGGAAGGGGGAGGAGGAAAGAGGGGAAAAATGGGTTGTGCTGGGCATGCAGACCAGCATTTCCCACAGAGCCAGGGACAGCAGAGCAAGGTGGCGAGTGGAACCGAGAGGAGCTACCAGTAAAGTGCTAAGTGAAACCTCGGGACCTTATTGTGGGTGAAGAGTGTAAGATTGTTTCTATTGGTAGGCGAATGGGGAATTTGGGAATGGAAAACAAGGTTTCTCACGAAGAGGAAAGCGCTTGATTGGAGGGCGATTATACTATAGGATACCTTACCACATGTGTCAATTGAGGCAGAGACTACAACTTAATTTCAAAAGGGAATGGGACATATATTTGAAATGGAGATAGAAAAAAAGATCTGGGGTGGGGGGAGGAAGAGCAAGAGTGGGATGAAGGCAAATGGGGTTACAGGAGAGAGCACCAGCACCAGGGGTGCAATGACCTCTTCCTGTGCTGTAATTTCTATCATTCTACAAAAACTTTCCTTCATTGAGTCCAAGCCCAGGGAGTGGTATAGAATAAACTGAGGTTTCCAGTTCAGAGTTGTCACTTTCACAAGGAACCAGAATCCAAAGAGATCGGGCCTATTAAAAGTGGCACTGACTGAAGAGCCTCACCATACCTTGTGCAGTGGGGGAGGATTCCGGCTGTAGCTTCAGTGGGTTATAGGATTGCTGCTAGGATGTAGGGATGTCACACCAATTACATATAGATGTGAGTATTACAGTTCCTTATGAGGGGAATCGGAGTTTTACCAATATTGCTAGGTTATCAGCACAATTTCAGTGAATTATATTAGTTGCTGGTGGAATCAAATTTCCTCCCACCTCAAATTTCCCCTCAGTCGCCCACCCCCCCACCCTCTCAGTTTGTCCCTCTGTCCACCCACGGTTCCCGCCCAGTCATCGGTTTCCCCTCTTCAGCTGCTACCAGTTGGCCTCCTAGTTCATAGAATTTGTCGCGCGATAGCTACAGGGGAGGTGCAACGAGACCTGGGTGTCATGGTACATCAGTCATTGAAGGTTGGCATGCAGGTACAGCAGGCGGTTAAGAAAGCAAATGGCATGTTGGCCTTCATCGCGAGGGGATTTGAGTACAGGGGCAGGGAGGTGTTACTACAGTTGTACAGGGCCTTGGTGAGGCCACACCTGGAGTATTGTGTTCAGTTTTGGTCTCCTAACTTGAGGAAGGACATTCTTGCTATTGAGAGTGCAGCGAAGATTTACCAGACTGATTCCCAGGATGGTGGGACTGACCTATCAAGAAAGACTGGATCAACTGGGCTTGTATTCACTGGAGTTCAGAAGAATGAGAGGGGACCTCATAGAAATGTTTAAAATTCTGACGGGTTTAGACAGGTTAGATGCAGGAAGAAGTTCCCGATGTTGGGGAAGTCCAGAACCAGGGGTCATAGTCCAAGGATAAGGGGTAAGCCATTTAGGACCGAGATGAGGAGAAACTTCACCCAGAGAGTGGTGAACTTGTGGAATTCTCTACCACAGAAAGTAGTTGAGGCCAATTCACTAAATATATTCAAAAGGGAGTTAGATGAAGTCCTGACTACTCGGGGGATCAAGGGGTAGGCGAGAAAGCAGGAATGGGGTACTGAAGTTGCATGTTCAGCCATGAACTCATTGAATGGCGGTGCAGGCTAGAAGGGCTGAATGGCCTACTCCTGCACCTATTTTCTATGTTTCTATGTTTACAGGCACAAAACCACAAGCAAAAATTCAAACACTACAAGGGACCCAAACTTGAAAAGATAAATGCAATTAATATTTGTAGTTATGTGATTGGGAATCTCATGGTCAGATGTCATGTGGTCAGAATGTCACATGATCTAACCTTCAGGAATGCCGCCAACCAGAGTCAGGTACCCTACACTCCAGAGACTTGAACACATTATTTTTCGGATGGGACGTTAAACGGAGACACTATTTTCAAAAAGAGCAGCAATATGATAAAAATAGATGTTCTGGTAATTTAAGTATTGGTTGAGGGATAAATATTGTCCTGGACACAGTGAACTCCCCTGCTCTTCTTCAAAATAGCGCCGAGAGGGTACATGGCACCTCAGTTTAACATCTCATTTGAAAGATAGCACCTCTGACAGTGCAGTGCTCCCTCGGTATTGGGACTGTCAACCTAGATTTTGTGCTCAAGTCTCTGGAGTGGGTCTTGAACCCATGTTCTTCTGACTTAGGAGGCGAGAGTGCTACCAACTGAATCAAGGTAAACTGTGTGATTTAAAAAAAAATAAAGTTCCTCATCTCGTGGAAAACCCAGGCTGCAAATCGTGAGACTGCGACATTCCTGTACTGCACAGCATTAGACTGAAATGGACCATGTTGAGATTGGGATAAAGATAAGAAAATACCTGAATTCCAGTGTGCCAAGCCTTGCCATAAATAATTTGACAAGGATAAGCTAGTGATCTGCTTTACATCGCAACACTGCCTGGACAAAATGCAGTTTCAATCTTGGCCCATCTTCACCCAGACAGTGATATACATTAGATGTCTAAGTACTTTTGAGTAAAATATATGTTAATCATTTGCTGTTGTTTGGTACAAGCTCGCTAAATTAAGGGTCTTGGTGCTGCAGTACAAAGTATGCAAATTGGCCACTTTTGATCTGCAATTTGTGAAATTCTTGATTTGAGTGTTCTGTGCTGTTGGCAACTTAGTTCTAGATTTAACGGATTGCAAGCTCCTGCAAATCTCTCACTTCACTTACTTGCTTTTTTGTAACGGACCTGCTGTCTGCCTCACTTGAAAAATAAGATTTACATTTATATCATCATCATCATCATAGGCAGTCCGTCGGAATCGAGGAAGACTTGCTTCCACTCTTAAAATGAGTCTTTAGGTGGCTGAACAGTCCAAAACAACCACAGTCCCTGTCAGAGCTGGGACAATCACTGAGGGAAAGGGTGGGAGGGACAGGTTTGCCGCACGCTCCTTCCACTGCCTGCGCTTGATTTCTGCATGCTCTCGGTGATGAGACTCGAGGTGCTCAGTGCCCTCCCGGACCTTTCACAACCTCAGTGTCCCAAAGCACTTCAGAGCCAATTAAGTACCTTGTTTTGAAGTGTAGTCACTGCTGTAATGTAGGAAACGTGGCAGCCAGTTTGCTCACGGCATATTCTCGCAAATAGCAATGTGATAAATGACCAGATTATTATTTTTTGTAATAAAAGTGATGCTGGTTGAGGGATAAATATTGGCCAGGCCATCGAGAACTCTTCTTTGAAATAGTGTCCATGTGATTGTGTACATGCACCCGAGAACACAAACGGGGCCTCGGTTTAACGTCTCATCCAAAAGACGTAATTTCTGACAGTGCAGCACTCCCTCAGTACTGCACTGGAGCGACAGCCTAGATTTTTGTGCTCAAGTGTCTGGAGTGGGACTTGAACCCACAACCACCTGACTCCGCCAGAGCCGATAAGCTTCTCAGCCAGCTTAATGTGGGTCAAACAACAGCAACATGGTGAATTTAATACTGAGCGCATTGAGAGAAGCATTTCCGTGAAAAAAAGCAACATCAACATAAAAAAGGGGGATAACAGGAGCTGTGGAAATCTGGAGCTGTCACAGGTCAGGTCCTCGAAAAAGCGGGGGCGGCGCGTAAATTGACAATCCAGCCACAGGCAGAAATGAACCTGTTCAGCCAGAATCTCACACACTAAGGCAGGGTGTTCTAAAGCAGAATACAAAGAGCTGATATCTGACACTAAACACCCCAGCCGGTCTTCACATGTACTTATAGCTTGCAGCTACAAAATTCTTTGCCTGTCTAAGCAATTTCCTCTGCATATTACACTGTCACTCCCAAGTTTTTCCCTGGGGAGGGTAGTACAAACTCTTGTTTAGATTTTGCGGGGGGTGGGGTTCAAAATGTGTTTTTAAAACGCCACCCGTTGCCCCAAAGAGGGGCAGCTAAGCCCTTGCCCTCGGCGGCGACCGGGTTCCTGGGCTGACTGGAAATTTAGTTGGGTAGTTGGGGTGGCACCAAGACGTACCGCTGCGCGCTCACGTGATGACATCAGAGGGTGCAACACCCCCTTGCTGCTGTAGCTGTGATATTTGGCAAGTATGGTGGCCCTATCAGCTTGGAAAAGGTGGCGGGACATTGGGGATCCCGGGGCGGTAGCGTCCAGGGATCAAGGCAAGTGGTTATGTTTTTTTTAAAAAAGCATTTAGGTATTAATGGGACCGGGGAGGGGGGGGGGGGGGGGGGGGGGGGAAAAGTGAGTGTGTGGGTGAGAGAGTGTCTGAAACTTTCTTCCCCCCCCCCACCCCCCCGTTTTTAAAAAAAACTCACATGCCTACAGTCGGGAAATTCGGTAGGCCTCCCGATATGCCACTCTGCTGGTGCCCGAGGAGGAGTGTGCAATGCCACCTTTAACTCTGCTCTCTCATCTTTGGTTGGCAAAACTGAATTTTGCAGTTTGAGGCAGTACCTACCGCTTAGCGTTAAAATCAGCGGGACCGAATTTCAGCCCCTAGGTGTCATCTGTAGCTCTGTGGGTAGCACTCACGCCTCGGAGCCAGAAGGTTGTGGGTTCATGTCTCACCCCAGAGACTTGAGCAAATAATCTAGGCTGACAGTTCTGAGGGAGTGCTGAGCTGTCGGAGGTGCCATATTTTGGATCCAGGTGGACGTAAAAGATCCCATGGCACTATTTCGAAGGTGAGCAGGGGAGTTCTCCACAGTGTCTGATTAATATTTAACGCTCAGCCAACATCACCAAAACAGATTAACTGGTCGTTTAACACATTGCTGTTTTCGGGAGCTTGCTGTGCGCAAGTTGGCTACTGCATTTCTTACATTACAAGTGACTACATTTCAAAAATACTTCATTGGCTGTAAAGTGCTTTGGGACATCCTGAGGTCATGGAAGGCGCTATACAAATCTAAGTCTGTCTTTCAGGGATATTAAACACTGCTGATCTCATTGACTATTCCTCAAACAAAGAGTCACAGTACCTGAATGTCGAGGGGAAGGTGATTCGTTAACTCGCCGTGATTGGAGAAATTGTTTGGTGGACCTGGCTTCTGATTGCTCAGAGACAAGTGATTGCAAAGTGAAGTGAAAATGTGGCACTGCACCAGGTGTTTCCATGGCACAGCAGGTGAGTGCAGCACACAATACTGGTTAGATCTCCCATCCAGTCATGTTGGCATCTCAGCTTCCCTCCTGTAATCAGGCAGCGGCTACAGGCCAGACAAGAAAAATTGAGAGAGGAGGGACAGAGTGAGTGAGGGCAACAGAGCAAGGTGAGAAATAGAAAGAGGGAAGCAAAAGGAGGGGAGAGAAAGACTTATATCGCTACAGCTCCTTTCAAGTCCTCAGGACATCCCAAAGCGCTTTACATTTGAAGTCTAGCCACTGTTGCAATGGAGGAAATGTGGCAGCCAATTTGCGCACAAGGTCCCACAAACAGCAATGTGATAATAACCCAATTTTAAAAAAAAGTGATGTTGGTTGAGCAATAAATATTGGCCATGGCGCGGAGGAGAATTTCCCTGCTCTTCTTCAAAATAGTGCCGTGGGATTTTTTACATCCACCCAAGATGGCAGACAGGGCTTCAGTTTAACAGATCATCTGAAAGACGGCACCACCGACCAGTGCAATACTGAGGGAACGCTGCACTGAGTGTCAGCCTTGATTTTGTGCTCAAGTCTCTGGAGTGGAACTTGAACATACAAGCTTGGGATGCGAAGGTGCAAGGACTACCACTGAGGAGAGGAGAGAATAAAGGAGAGATTAAATCAGAGTCTGATCTGCAGTTTATTGATAAAGTTACTTTACTAAACAGATGTTGACAGAACAGTTTATGTATTTTCAGACTTGCATTTTTTTCTCTTTTGAATCCCGTACATTTACAACGGGAGTGTGAGGGACCAGTACACTCGGCACAGTAGCATGCCTTTCGAGTAATATTCACTTAAGCAGATATCAAGCAGCACAGATTTGTATGTGAACCCCATGGCTGCCTTTGACATCACCTTTGAAGTGAGCTTGAAAAGGTTTATAAAACATATAAAGGCAGTTTCCAACTGCGATTCAATCTTTGGTTCCTGGCAGAGCACCAGAATTATACATACAAATTAAAAGATGCAATTTCCTCAAAATACATCCTTTGAAGTTAACCCAAACATATTTAAAAAAAAATAAAAGAAACAAAAGGCTGAATTTATTTTTAGTTGAAGACACCTGTAACCTCAAATATATCAAAGGATAACTTTTTTTTTTTTAATTCATTCATGGGATGTGGGCATCACCAGCAAGGACAGCATTTATTGCCCATCCCTAATTGCCCCAGAGGTGGTGGTGGTGAGCCGCCGCCTTGAACATCTGTAGTCCGCGTGGTGAAGGGGGAGGGAGTTTCAGGATTTTGACCCAGCGACAATGAAGGAACGGTGATATATTTCCATGTCAGGATGGTGTGTGACATGGAGGGGAACTTGGAGGTGGTGGTGTTCCCATGCACCTGCTGCACTTGTCCTTCTAGGTGGTACAAGTCGAGAGTTTGGAGAGGTGCTACCGAAGAAGCCTCGGTGAGTTGCTGCAGTGCATCTGATAGATGGATCTTCCAACTCCAGACACTTGAGCACATAATCTAAGCTGACACTCAAATGTAGTACTAAGGGAGTGCTGCACTGTTGAAGCTGCCGCCTTTTGGACGAGAGGTTAAACCATCGCAGCAGAGAGGTCTGCCATCTCAGATGGACGCGAAAGATCCCCAGGCACTCCAAGAGCAGGTGAGTTCTCCCCGGTTTCCTGGTCAATATTTATCCCACACTAAAAACAGATGATCACATTCCTGTTTGTGGGAGCTTGCTGTGCGCAAATTGACAGCTCCGGCTTCCTACATTACAACAGTGACTACACTCCAACAAAGTACTTCATTGACTGTGAAGCACTTTAGGATGATCCAAAGTTGTGAAAGGCGCTATAGAAATACAAGTCTTTCTTTTCTTGCCAAGAAAGATACCAGTTAAAATGTCCTCAAATCGCAGAGACTCAGCAATCAATGAATTGACCTTCAGCGCTCCTTGCTCAATGGACAACGCCCACTGCTCTGACACCTCCCTCTCAAAATGGCCTTTCTTCAGGTTCAGGTGTCTCAACAGAATGGCCTCTTCCACAATGGAGGACCATCAACAGCCAATGATGATCCTCTCCTCACCAGACAACCATTTAGCCATCCTCCAGGACAGCCTGAACAGAAGAGACCTTGGCCAAGACAATCCCTTCTTGAGCCTGGAGCTGCTAAGGGCAGCTTACTCTGTGCTCATTTGACCAGACGTTAACCCTGGACTTTCTCGGTCTGCATGCATTAGTATCAGACGATGTCGTAATATGTCTCGTCGCCATCTTATAGATCATCATCATCATCATAGGCAGTCCCTCGAAATCGAGGAAGACTTGCTTCCACTCCAAAAGTGAGTTCTTAGGTGACTGTACAGTTCAATACAGGAATTACAGTCTCTGTCACAGTTGGGACAAACAGTCGTTGAAGGAAAAGGTGGGTGGGAAGTCTGGTTTACCACACGCTCCTTCCACTGCCTGCACTTGTCCTCCGTATGCTCTCAGCGACGAGACTCGAGGTGCTCAGCGCCCTCCCGGATGTTCTTCCTCCACTTAGGATGGTCTTGGGCCAAGGACTCCCAGGTGTCAGTGGGGATGTTGCACTTTATCAAGCAGGCTTTGAGGGTGTCCTTGAAAAGTTTCCTCTGCCCACCTGGGGCTCGCCTGCCGCGTAGGCGTTCCGATGGAGGGTGGGTGGCTAGCTACAACTATTAAGGGGGGTTTTGTGATTGGATGGGGGAAGTTTGAAAAACATGCAAAGAAGGTGGTCTGATGACTAGGAAGGAGGAAAGACATGTTAGAGGTTAGAATCAATAATCTAGCACGAGGAGGCAGTTCCTCATAATTTTGAATGCTTCTATCAAATCGCCCCTTAACCTTCTCTGCTTGAACACTAACAATCCCAGCTTCTCAAGTGTCTCAGCCTAACTGATGTCCCTCAACACTGATTATTTGGGGGTTCTCTCCTCCACTCAGCATTAGCCTCTTAACCTTCTCCATAGGGTCTGCCTGGAATTAAATGACTTAAAAATGACTTTTAAAAAAAATGTACATATGCAAGTTTACGCATGCAGAGTTTAACTTGTTCCTGCAGGACTGTGGGATCCTCCCATAACAGGGTCCAAGTAAGTTCCACACTTGCAGCACCCTTGGGCTAATCTCTGCAACCGCTCCAAACCTTTCTGTAGTAGGAAGGTTTTCATATCTACACAGTGCACAACTTCGGATGTGGGCATCACTGGCAAGGCTGCATTCATTCATTGCCCATCCCTAATCTCCCTCAAGGTGAGTCACTCATCCCAGAGCATCCAGTCTCTGTATTGCTCTTGTAGCCAGCGCTGTTACAGCTGGTCCGGTTTAGCTTGTGGTCAATGGTGACCCCCAGGATGTTGATGGTTGGGGATTTGGTGATGGTGGCGCCATTAAAGGTCATGGGGAGGTGGATGGGCTTTCTGTTGTCTTACTTAATTTGCTTAGTCACCCATCCTCAACATGTAGAGGGGGTCAGACGGTGCTCGCCTGAACCGGAACGTGTATCCATCAGGCTCAGTTGTGATGCCTCCCAATCATGGTCAAATAGTTTCCCAACACGCAACATTAGCAGTAGATAGATTGGTAGTCCACCACAAGTCACAACTTTGGAAAAGAATTTAAAAAAAGTTTCCCTGCCATGATAATCTTGGATGCCTTCACACCCACCGACTTCAGTCAACACTGATTTGCAAACCACTTGCCTCCCATTTGCTGCAAGGACATCAGAATGATTCCCGGCAAAGCAGACATTTCCCTCCCACCCCCACACTGGGCAGGATATCTACGGAGAAGTATGTTTTGGGCGAGATTTGCTGCAGATTCCAGTTTTCTTGCGTGACCGCAACACTTGAAAAGATTGTCCCGAGGTTGGGAGGTTTTGGAATCCCATTATTCGCGAATTGTATAGAATCTTCCTGGCTAGCTGGGCCGTCTCATTAATAGACGCACATAACACGCACAGGCAGATGAACAGGGGCATTGTAGTCGGAAGTCCTTTCAGATCCCACTAAAAAGAATCAGCAGCAAAGATTGACAGTTTAAATTTAACCTCCAAATTGCTGCATCCCCCAGGGATTCCATTTCTCTTTCACCCTTTTGCTCCTAAGAATTTGAAGAATTTCCATTCATTCCTTCAGGAGCCGACCAGTTGGTTTCGGCCACAAGGCCACATAAAGGGACTGACTTCTTTAAAAAAAAAATAAACTAATGTTTTCACAGTTTAATAAATCTTGTCAGCTTTCTAACTTCGCACGGGAGAAGCGAGGTCAAAACCATGTTAGGGTCGCAATCTGCTCCATGTTCAGTGCACAGGACAAGCATCAGCAGACTCCCAAGCACAAATTTTTAACACTAGAGGACACTTGCAAACAATCAGATTGCAGTCACTGCTGAGAACTACACTGCTCTTTACTTCTATATATGTCAGTCATGGCTCAGTGGATAGCACTCTCGCCTCTGAATCAGAAGGTTGTGGGTTCAAGTCCCGCTCCAGAGACTTGAGAATAAAATCTAGGCTGGCACTCCAGGACAGTACTGAGGGAGCGCTGCACTGTCGGAGGTGCTGTCTTTCGGCTGAGACATTAAACCGATGCCCCATTTACCCTCTCAGGTGGACGTAAAAGATCCCATGGCACTATTTTGAAGGGGAGCAGGGGAATTCCAATATTTAACCTTAACTAACATCAATGAAAAAAAAACAGATTATCTGGTGATTATCACATTGCTGTGGGAGCTTGCTGTGTGCAATTTTGGCTGCTGTGTTTCCTGCAGCCACTACACTTCAAAAATACTTCAAAACACTGAGCGGTCCAGAGATCATGAAAGGCAACATACAAACACAAGTTTATTCATTCTTTCTGCCAAACATACAGTGAGAACCGACAGAGAAGAAAACTGTGCTTACAGATTACGTTCTGCAGGTCAGGTTACGACAGAGCGAGTTCCCCGAGCCAACCTCTCGCACTTACTGCTGAAACTGGCTCCCTTTCACCCTCCAATGCCAAACGGGTTCATGGGTTTGTGATTCTTGCAATGGGACTTGGGTTACCAACCCGCCAGAAGTTGTCTTGGAGTCTCTAGAAATTGAAGATTAATCTCCAGACTGTGAGCAACCCAGAATAATCATAGAGGCGTTAAAAAGTGTTTTTCGCTCATCTTCCTTGAATATCAATCATAGAAATATTGGCGATTGGAAAAGGACAGTTTGATACAGCCAATCGATTAATGAAGAGTCTGCTTGCTTTCCAGTTGGTGGGGGAAGGCATTAAACATTCAGGATGGGCATGTCGCGTGATCAATGGCAGGAGTGGGAGGGTGGGGCATTTGAAGGCAGGAGATCACATGATGGAGCCTCCAGGAATATTTCCAAGCAGAGTTGGCAACCCTGGGTTGAATAAGGGGGGTGGGGGTTGCTCGTAGACATGGAGATCCGGTGTAGAAATGTCACTCTTTCCGTGACCCAAAATCGCAGAATTGTCCAATGGGATACAGGAGTAGGAGGAGGCCATTGAGCCCCGAAGTCTTTTCCACCATTTAATTAGATCGTGACTGATCTGTACCTCAATTCTATTTACCCGCATTGATTCCGCAACCCTTGATACCCTTGCCTAACCAAAATCTATCAATTTCAGTTTTGACATTTTCAATCGTGCCACCAACCTCAACAGCTTTTTGGAGGAGATGGCGGCTCCAGATTTCCACCACTTAAAGGGTAGAAGTGCTTCCTGATATCACCCCTGAACGGCCTAGTTCTAATGTGAAGGTTCTGCCCCCTTGTTCTAGACTCCCTCATCAGAGGAAACAATTTCTCACTATCTACCCTAATGATGCAACTGCTCATTTGCCAACCCTTTCTCTGCAGCACCTTCAGGTTTAGCAAAGGAAGAAATTCTCATCACCAGTCAAATCTTCCCAAAAAATCAACAATTAACACTTCAGATAATGTCTGATTTTGTGGTCTAGAGAAGCAATGGCCCATGTGTCTATAACAGTGCAAGAGGATGCGACCCCTGTATAGTACCTGAAGGGGTTGCTCCTCCACTTTTGGTTATACTATTGCCTCATGATCTTAGTCTTGGCCGCCTGGTGCAAAGGGGCAGCTGAGTCAAAGGATCTTCACAGGGAAAGTGGAAAGAAAATGTAAAGGATCAAAACCTGTTTGTGCTCCTGATTCTTACCCTGTAGGCCTTGTGAACGACAGGAAAGGAAAGATTGGACTGAGCTTCGACCAATTCACAAGCCTGACCAATAATAGCAACTTGCATTAATATAGCACCTTTAACTCACTGTAAAGAAGGCAGTGCCTTTGACTCGAGTGTTCTCAACTCCATCCCGCAGCATGCGGCCCGCCACCCAGTGAAACTCCAACGATGCACGAAGTAGGCAAAGCCATAAAACAGCTGAAGAATAACAAGGCTAAGGAATCCCTGCTGAGGTGCTAAAGTATGGTGGAGAGGCGCTGTTACATGACCTCATCTCTCTCATCTGGAGGGAGATCTCAGAGACGCAGTGATTGTGACCATTTTTTAAAAAGGGGACAAGTCCGACTGTGGCAACTACAAGGGAATTTCCCTATCAGCCACTGGGAAAGTTGTCGCTAGAGTTCTCCTCAACCGACTTCTCCCTGTGGCCGAGTAGCTCCTCCCGGAATCACAATGCGGATTTCATCCCCTACGGGGCACAACAGACATGATCGTTGCAGCACGACAGCTGCAGGAAAAATGCAGGGAGCAGCGCCAGTCCTTATACATGGTCTTTTTCAACCGTGAGGGTCTATGGAGCGTCATCCTCCGTTTCAGACGACCCCAAAAGTTGGTCAACATCCTTTGCCTGCTTCACGATGACATGCAGGCCATGATCTTTACCAACGGATCCATTACAGACCCAATTCACGTCTGGACCAGGGTCAAACAGGGCTGCATCATCGCTCCAACTCTCTTCTCAATCTTCCTCGCCGCCATGCTCCACCTCACAATCAACAAGCTCCCCGCTGGAGTGGAACTAAACTACAGAACCAGTGGGAAGCTGCTTAACCTACGTTGCCTCCAGGCCAGGTCTAAGATCACCCCAACCTCGGTCATTAAGCTGCAGTATGCAGACGATGTTTGTGTCTGCGAACAGAGGCTGAACTCCAGTATTTAGTCAATGTATTCACAGAGGCATATAAAAGCATGGGCCTTACGCTTAACATCCGTAAGACAAAGGTCCTCCACCAGCCTGTCACCGCCGCACAGCACGGCCCTCCAATCATCAAGATTCACGGCGCGGTCTTCGACAACGTGGACCATTTCCCATATCTCGGGAGCCTTTTATCAACAAAGGCAGACATTGATGCGGAGATTCAACATCACCTCCAGTGTGCGAGTGCAGCATTCGGCCATTTGAGGAAAAGTGTTTGAAGACCAGGCCCTCAAATCTACCATCAAGCTAATTATCTACAGGGCTGTAGTAATACCCACTCTCCTGTATGGATCAGAGGCATGGACGATGTATAGAAGACACCTCAAGTCGTTGGAGATATATTACCAACAATATCTCCGCAAGATCCTGCAAATCTCCTGGGGGGACAGGCGCACCAACATCAGTGTCCTCGACCAGACTAACATCCCCAGTATTGAAGCACTGACCACACTCGATCAGCTTCGCTGGGCAGACCACATAGTTCGCATGCCAGATACAAGACTCCCTAAGCAAATGCTTTATGCGGAGCTCCTTCATGGTAAACGTGCCAAAGGAGGACAGCAGAAACGTTATAAGGACACCCTCAAAGCCTCCCTGGTGAAGTGTGACATCACCACTGACACCTGGGAGACCCTGGCCACAGACCGCCCGAGGTGGAGAAAGTGCATCCGGGAGAGCATTGAGCTCTTCGAGTCTCAACGCCAAGAGCGTGAAGAGGCCAGGCGCAGGCAGCAGAATGAGCACTCGGCAAACCAGCCCCACCGATCCCTTCCCTCGACGAACGTCTGTCCCACCTGTAACAGGGTCTGTGGCTCTCGTATCGGACAGTTCAGCCATCAAAGAACTCACTTTGGGAGTGAAAGCAAGTCCTCCTTGATTCCGAGGGACTGCCTATGACTGACTGTAAAGGAGGAGAGCAATATAGAGACAGAGGTTTAGAGAGGGAATTCCTCGGCAGCTGAAGGCACAGCCACCAACAGTAGATCGATAAAAATTTGGGGATGCGCAAGAGGCCAGAACTGGAGGATCCCTGAGATCGGACGTTTTCTAGGGCTCGAAGAGATAGGATGAGGAGACCGTGGAGGGACTTAAAAACTTGGATGAGAATTTTAAAATCTGAGGCGTTGTTGTACTGGGAATGGGTGCGAGTTAAGAAACAGGCAGCAGAGTTTCGGATCCCTGATTTTTATCGCTCTACTGCTCGTGGCTGTGTCTTCAGCTGCTGGGGCCGTAAGTTCTGGAATTCCTTCTCTAAACCTCTCCGCCTCGGTCTCTCTAAATTTACGGAGGGTAGAGGTTGGAAGATGGACCACTCACAAACAATGGCCACTAGTAATGAAAGTCAGAGGGCCTGCCAGTGCCCAAAGGACCATAACCAGCACGATGAATCATTCCCTTTGAGAGAAATGAACCAAATGGCCGATGTTGGCGGGGGGAGGGCGGGGGCGTGGAGCAGGGGCAGCAAAAGGAAATCTTATTTAGCAACCAAATATTTGTCCCAGTTACATATCCGACAATGTCTTCCTACATACAACTGATTAAGAATGCTTACATTCCATTCAGGAACAGCAGAGTACATGGTGTTTTCGCCTTGTGGAAAAATCAGCTGACCTCTTTAAATGCTGACCCTACACCAAATGCCATTAAAACACGAGGGAATGGTTAGAAATGGTGCCAACTCTCAACCAGCAGTGGTCAGTCATAGGAGCTCCTTCAGTGAACCTCGGTCTTCTCAACAATGGAAGGAAGGTTTCCTTTCCAATTGGAATCAAGTTGAAACTAGTTTGCAGAGGATGAGGTTGCAAGTTGCAATTAGAGGAAATTTTCCAGGAGTGACTGTACCTTGTATAATGGATGACTTGCACCGACATGAGGATCTCCCGCCAGGTGTCAGAGCCGTTAAGAATGAAAGGAGCCACAAAGGTCCTCAACATTCTTTAGCTACATTTAACAAGCATGATCCCATCACCCCCGTGCTCGCCGAGTTACATTTTCCCCATGTCCGTCAACTTCTCGCATTTAAAATTCTCATCCTAGTGTAGGCTGTGGCTCAGTGGGTAGCACACACGCCTCTGAGTCAGAAGGTTGTGGGTTCAAGTCCCACTTCAGGGACTGGAGCACAAAAAATCTCAGCTGCACTCCAGTGCAGTGCCAAGGGAGTGCTGCACTGTTGGGAGTGCCATCTTTCAAATGAGACCTTAAACCAAGACCCTGTCTGCCCTCTCAGGTGGATGTAAAAGATCCCATGGCACTATTTCAAAGAGCAGCAGGGCTGTTATCCTTGCCAATATTTCATCATCATAGGCAGTCCCTCGGAATCGAGGAAGACTTGCTTCCACTCCTGAAGTGAGTCCTTTGGTGGCTGAACAGTCCAATAAGAGAGCCACAGACCCAGTCACAGGTGGGACAGATATTTGTCAGGGGAAGGGGGGTGGGACTGGTTTACCAGACCCTCCTTCTGCTGCCTGCGCCTGATGTCTTCACGCTCGCGGCGTTGCGATTCGAAGAGCTGAACGCCCTCCCGGATGCACTTTCTCCACCTCGGCTGGTCTTTGCCCAGGTGTCAGTGGTAAGGTCGCACTTTGCCAGGGAGGTTTTTGAGGGTGTCCTTGTAAGGTTTCCGCTGCCCACCTTTGGCTAGTTTGCCATGAAGGAGTTCCAAGTAGAGTGCTTGCTTTGGGAGTCTCGTGTCTGGCATGCGAACTATGTGGCCTGCCCAGCGAAGTTGTTAGAGTGTGGTCAATGCTTCAATGCTAGGGATGTTGGCCTGGTCGAGGACGCTAACGTTGGTGCGCCTGTCCTCCCAGGGGATTTGCAGGATCTTGCGGAGACATCGTTGGTGATAGATCTCCAATGACTGGAGGTGTCTTCTATACATCGCCCATGCCTCTGATCCACACAGGAGGGCAGGTATTACTACAGCTCTGTAAACCATGAGCTAGGTGGTAGATTTGAGGGCCTGGTCTTTGAACACTCTTTTCCTCAGGCGGCCAAAGGCTGCACTGGCGGTGATTTTGAATCTCCGCATCAATGTCTGCCTTTGCTGATAAGAGGCTTCCGAGGTATGGGAAATGGTCCACGTTGTCAAGGGCTGCGCCATGAATCTTGATGACTGGGGGACAGTGCTGTGCGGCGAGGACAGGCTGGTGGAGGACCTTTGTCTTACGGATGTTAAGCTCAACGAGAGGTTGGGGTGATCTTGGACCTGGTCTGGAGGCGGTGTAGGTTGAACAGGTTCTGGAGTTTAGTTGCACTCCAGTGGGGAGCTTGTTGACTGCGAGCTGGAGCATGGCGGCAAGGAAGATGGAGGAGAGTTGGAGCGATGACGCAGCCCTGTTTGACCCCGGCCCGGACATGGATTGGGTCTGCAATGGAACTGCTGGTAAGGATCATGTCCTGCATCGTGGAGCAGGCGAAGGACGTTGACAAACTGAGTCGAGAAAACCCGAGTCAAAGGCAGAGTCTCGATTGAGGAGATCTTCAAAGTGCTCCTTCCAGCAGGCCCGGACTGCCTCGGTGTCCTTGATGAGTGTTTCCATGTTCTTGGGAGTTTGGACCATAGGTGGCCTTGACTGCAATGAAGAATCCTCGCCTATCAGCCAGTTGTTGCATTTCCTGTGCTTTCTCCATCCACCACCTGTTCTTTAGGTCCCGGGTTTTTTGTTGGACCTCAACCTCGAGCCGTCTGTAATGTTGCTTTACAGCTCCAGAGTTGGGTTGTTGCTGGAGGCTCAGAAATGCTCTGTGCTTACCAACTATTTGTTCTTAAATCTCCTGTTTATTTTCATCAAACCAGTCCTGGTGTTTTCTGGCTGAGTAACCAAGTGTCTCTTCACAGGCACTGGTTATAGAGGCCTGGAGGGCAGACCAAGCGCTGTGGGCATTGAGCATCTCAGGATCGTCAAGACACGCCAGATTAGCTGTGAGGCGCTGGCTGTACAGGGCACTGGTGACTGTGGCACATTGGTTCCAGGATAGGGTAAGGTGAAGAGTCATGAGGCGTTCGTTACCCTGCAGGGGGAATCTTTGAGGCGGTCGACCAGTTAATTTTTTGACGGCGAAGCCGACTCCATGAAGGCGGCGTTCTTCCTCTGGTTTTCCTTTCCAGAAAAAGGTGTAACCTCCACCATGATCCTTGAGCTGGCCTTGCCCTGCCCACCGGGTCTCGCTTAGGGCGGCGATGTCAATGTCAAAACATCCAAGTTCCTAGGCAACTGTGGTGGTGCGGCGTTCCGGCCTGTTGCTATTGGAGTTGTCCATGAGAGTCCTGACGTTCCAGGTCTCAAGCTTCATATTGGCGAAGTGGAAGATGCCTGTGAGCGAGTTCTTTTAACGTGGGGTGGCCGCTACACACCGACAACCACACGGGCTTAGCTGAGCAAGGTCTTGGTCCAGTGGCAAGGGGGTCCAAGATAACTGGAGATAAGGCACAGCTCGATGAGCCTAACTGCCTACGGTGAGGTGTTGGCCGCAAGCTCGGTGCCGAGTAGTGCCATTGATGGTAGATGGCCCGAGGCTTGGTTGGGGGGCAGGCTTTAGAACCCCTGCGGACAGCTGACCTTCCGAGGGATGTTTTGGAAAGTTTCTTCCAAGGTTAAAAATTTCCCCAGAGGTTTCCAAGTTGTTTTAAAAGTTTGAGAGTTTAAAAGTATTTCCGAATTATTAAAAATAAGGTACACAGGTTAAGTGAAGGTTTAATAAATAGATAAAATTGATAAAGCTGATAAAGTCTAAAATGTAAATCAAGTTGTTTAAAAGTTTTTTAAAAAAGTTCTCCAAATTGATTAAAAGTTTTCCCGAATTGTTTAAGTTTAAAAGTTGATTAAAAGTTTAAAAAATTTGAGTCCCTCCGGCCGGTTCGATGCCGGCCCCGGGCAGAATGTTTCACAGTTGCTGTAGGAGTTCCAGCCGGGAGGCCCAATTCGCGAGATTGCAGTACAGGGCAGGACACAGGGGCTGGAATCACCACCACACCTGCTCTCTTCCCCGCTCCCAGGGCCAGGCCTGCCCTCCGCTCCCGGGGCTGCAACCTTCGGACTCAGATAGAAGCAAGCCGGTATGGGATCCCTTTGGCCCGGGATAGAAGCGGGCCGGTGCCAATATTTATCCCTCAATCAACATAACAAAAACAAATGATATGGTCATTTTGACATTGCTGTTTGTGGAAGCTTGTTGTGCACAAATTGGCTGCTGCATTTCCTACATTACACCAGTGCTTACACTCCAAAAGTGCTTCATTGGCTGTAAAGCTCTTTGAGATGTCTAGTGGTCATGAAAGGCTCTACATAAATGCAAGTCTGCCTTTCTTTTTTCAAATCCTATCGAGGCTTCGCCCCTCCCTATCTCTGTAACCTCCTCCAGCCCTACCACCATCCGAGAACTTGGCTTTCCTCCGACTCTGGCATCTTGTGCATACCCCCCACTTCCACTGGATGCCATGCCTTCTGTTGCCTCAGCCCAAAACTTTGCAATTCCCTTCTTAAATCTCTACACTTCTCTACCTCGCTCTCCTCCTTTAAGATGCTCCTTAAAATCTAGCTCTTTGGTCATCTCGAATATCAAATTCAGTCTGATAACGCTCCTATAAAGTGCTTTGAGATTTCACTATGCCAAAGGCGCTATACAAATGCAAGTTAATGATCGGAAACTGAAAAGGGCTTTTTCAATTTACAGCAGAACGCGACAGTACAGTTATATACCTCTTTGGACTAGAGGCCATCTTTTTCTCTTGCGACATTTTTCTCAGATTTAAACTACAGGTTGATTCTTGCTGTAGTTTACTTTATTGCAGAAATGTTGCTGGAGCACTTCAAAAAGATTCCTGAACAAGGACAAGTCATCAAGGAACTCCCTGGTCAGAGTCAGCACACTGCACCCAACCCATCCAGCAATCCCTACAGATTAACAGTGTTCCTAGTAGCAGTATCAAACACTCGCGAGTGATCTATAAAGCCTGCATTCCCAACTACGGACAAGCCAGCTGCCCAAATTTTTCACCAGCAATCTACCTGTCAAACAGATTAATTTCCCTCACCTGACTTCATTGCTGACCAAACACTGGGCTACACTATGTTGTTTCAAACCCTTCTTACCCATCTCCCATGTTAGCCCATTTGGTGTCAACTGTGGTTCCGTTCGTAGCACTCTCACCTCAGTTGTGGGTTCAAGTCCCACTCCAGAGATTTGAGCACAAAATCTAGGCCAACACTCCCAATGCAGGACTGAGGAAGTGCTGCACTATCGAAGGTGCCGTCTTTCAGATAAGATGTTAAACCGAGGCCCCGACTGCCCTCGCAGGTGGACGTAAAATATCCCATGGCACTATTGTGAAGAGGACACGGGGAATATTTGTGATATTGGGTTGAGGGATAAATGTTGGCCAGAACTGCCCTGCTCTTCTTCAAAATAGTCCCACGGAATTTTATAAGTTCACCCGAAAGGGAAGACAGGGCCTTCATTTAACATCTCATCCAAAAGACAGCACCTCCGACAGTGCAGAACTCCCTCAGTACTGCATTGGCAGTGTTGGCCTAGATTTTGTGCTCACGGCTCTGGAATGGGATTCAAAGCCACCATCTTCTGACTCAGGCGAGAGTGCTACCACTAAGCCACGGCTGACAGAGGGCATTCTGTATGGTAGAAGAGGGACAGAATCTGCCCTCTAGACACTGAAGTTGCTGGCATATTCAGAGGTTGCGTGTTTGTAAAGTTAGTTCAGAATTCACCATTGCAAGAAGTGAAATAGCTGGAATACATACACACAAAGCAGAATACAACAGGAGGCCCCTGACAGATTTAAGCTGTCAAAGTCCTTATCTGACCACCCAGCTACAATAAGCAGATGGGTCCTCACAAAATAAGTCAGGGATTTTCATCGACAGTCTTCAGAAGCCCCATTCATGGAGGAGAGGCTTTTAATTGCAGTCTCAATCTCCTGTCAACTCAGGTTCTGACATATCTGGCGATAAGACGGAAATATTTCAGCTTTTTCCCAGGTCGAGTGAGGAGTGCTGGGAATATGGGGGAAGACAAAGCTGAACCTGGCATTTTTTTGATAAAGGGAGTTACATAACCACCCTTTTAAGGATGAGCATTTGCAGAAATGAACAAAGGGCAAATTATTCATAGTACAAACTAGTTTATATGATAAGCCACAAAACAAGCCTTTGCTAGATTCAGTTTTGTGCTTTCCATTACTTCACCGTTCCACCATTTTTGCTACAATCTGTACTTCTGAGTAATGTCACAATGTTAAAAAGAATTTGGTTGGTTGGCAAAGCCCATGTTGTATTGCATTCAAGAATCTATTACAGAATAGTTGTACTTCATGCATCTCCTCCGTCCTCGCTGACCTACATTGGCTTCTGGTCCGTCAACACCTCAATTTTAAAATTCTCATCCTGGTTTTCAACTCCCTCTATGACCTCACACCTCCCTATCTCTGTAACCACCACCTGCCTACAACCCTTTGGGATCTCTGCACTCCTCCAACGCAGACCTCTTGCTCATCCTTGATTTCCTTTGTTCCACCACTTGCATCCATCCCTTTAACTGCCTCGGGCCTAAGCGCTGGAATTCCCTCCCTAAACCTCCCCTCCTCTCTAAAACCCTCCTTAAAATCTACCTCAGCCTCTGAGCTTTTGGTCTCCTGTCCCAATATCTCTTCTGTGGCTCCGTCTCAATTTTTGGTCTGATAAGGTTCTTGTGACATTTTACTATGTTAAAGGTGCTATACAAATGCAAGTTGTTGTTGCAATCTCTCTTTGACCTTGGTGGGCCCGACCAGAGTGACAGAATGCGATCCCTACACTTGGCAATGAGTTTCAATGGACATTTGGTGCCCACACCACATTATTGACAAGCCGTCTTCAACACCATTTTGCAATATGGAGACGTGCGAGGGACTTTTTAAAAAATATATAAAATCGACCTTTGTGCGAACAATTGTTTCTACATCTGCGCCCGAGGTTACGGCACGGGTCTACAGACTAAAAAGGAGCAGCGTTGGAAGATGAAGGTCACTCTTGTGAGGAAACACCAGTGGCAGGTTCGGGCCTCAAAAGGAGTGGCGTGGAGGCGGCATGCCACGAGAAGGTACAGTGCAAGCTGGTTCAAGAGGGCGACGACTTGGAGGAGGGCAACTGGATTGGACATCACCATAATCCAGGTCGCTGATTGGAGCGTGGGCAGATACAACACGAGAGGCGGAAAACGGCAGAGGAGCGGCGAGAGATTGTAGTGTGACGTGATCAGGGCCCAGGAGGGTCACGAGTTCAGAGCCCAGGAGAGGCGAGGGCCCAGGAGCAGCACGGGCCAGCCCACACTGCGATATATGTGCGCTCTAGGCCCGTGCAGCAGAGCTGGTCTCCAGTCATCTTGGTTAATCCTTGCCACTGGACCAAGACTTTGCTCGGTCAAGCCCGTGTGGTGGCTGGGGTGCAACGACCACCACACGTTAAAAAAAAAAAATCGGTTTGTAAAGCTGGAGAAGGTGGAGAACGTTAAATGGAACAATGCATACATGCGCTTTTAATAGCTTTGAAACACAAGCGTAATGAGGCTAACCAGAATGCAGCCCCTTTAGAAGGTTCTTTTAAAAATACAAGGTGACTCGATAAACACCCTTACAAGGCTGCTTTCAGCAACTGCTAATCCCTCCCAACCCTCCTGAAAATGTGGAGAACTTTGAAATATGATGTTTAAGAAAGTCTGCCATAATCCTTCTTAGTGCAAGTCGGGACATATCTCAGCCCTCATTCAAGGAGATTTGCTCCATCTCCAACTCATGGAAAGGATAACCCAGACTGAACTGATAAGGAGGTCAGCTAATGCATTCTTCCACATACCAATCCTTTAATGATGTGACATTCATAGAGAACAGCTTTTACTCCAAGGCTCACTATAATACCCCATTTACAGGGCAGCCTTAGCTTCGGAGCCAGCACTACAATACCCATATCATCCGTTGGGGGAGGGGCCGGGGAAGACTTCATTGCCCGCCTTGGAAAGAAAGGCACAAGATAAATGGCTATTGCTCGCAAGTCTTAGCATTGCACCTGCAGCCCTGTACAGGCCAGCGATGCAGTTCCCATTCTCAGCCGATACAACAATTTTCATTTATATAGCGCCTTTAATGTAGTAAAACGTCCCAAGGTGCTTTACAGGAGCGTTATCAGATGAAATTTGACACTGACCTACATAAAAGGAAATATTAGGAGTGTGCTTGGTCAATGAGGTAGGTTTTAAAGAGCATCTTAAAAGAGAGAGGCAGAGAGGTTTAGGGGAGGATTTCCAGAGCTGAGGACCAAAGCACAGCTGCCAAGGGCAAGTGCTGAAAAAGTTAGAACAACTCTCATTAGCCACATGGTTTAAGCATAGCCTTCTAACTTAGTAAGCATCCAAAGAGCAGGTAACAGTATCAGCGAATAGCAGACCAGTTTGGAGATCTGACCAAAAGCAAGGTCCAAGTGATAGGTTTCGGAGTTTGAAAGTGCTTTTTTTTTTTTTAAAAGTAACATAAAAGGAGCAGCAAAGTAGAGTGAGTCATGGATGGATTCCCCCACAGATAGCAAGTCTGAGATGCCTGGAGTCTTGCCACTGATAGAGGAGCAGAGTGGGCGCAGTGCAGTGGAGAAATAAAAGGAATGGTCAGCAACGAAGAATTGCAGAAGCTTGCCTAGGTAGGGTGAGGCCGTGGAGAGATGTGTAGACAGACAAGAGGATTTTGATTTCAATGCATAGGGGACAGGAGTAATGGGGTACAGGGATCAGTCAGGCAGTGGAACTTTGGATGGATTATAGCACTGGTGGATCTAGCATCAGAAAAGTCAGTCCTGGAGGCAATAGAAGTATGGGTTGGGGCAAGGCAAGGTGGAAGGCAGGTGATTTTAAAATCTTGGCGATGGATAATATGCAAGGTTTGCAGCTCAGCTCAGGGTTCAAACAAGAAAATTAAGGTCCTTCAACATTTGGCTCAGCCCAATCACTGGGAGTTGGAGGGTGAGGCTACAGAGATTTGATGAGAGCTGGACTGAACAGTCTGAGTCTTCCCAATGTTCAACTGGAGAAGGTTCCAGCTTATCCACAAATTGAAGTCAGATGAGCAATTTGATGAGGTGCTGGTGGAGGTAGAACTGGGTATTGTCAGCATGCACATGGGAGCTAATGCTTACATCTATAGCTAATCTTGTCAATGGGCACTATGCAAACGAGCAAAAGGAAGGGGCCAAGGATAGAACATTGGGGCACTTCCAACAACAACCTGCATTTATATAGCACCTTTAACATAGTAAAACATCCCAGACAGAGTTTGACACCAAGCCATAGAAGGAGTTATTCAGACTGGTGACCAAAAGCTGGGTCAAAGATGTAAGTTTTAAGCAGCACCTTAAAAAGGAGAGAGAGAGCGAGAGAGCGAGAGAGAGAGAGAGAGAGAGAGAGAGAGGTGGAGTGTGTTCCAGAGCTGAGGGCCTGAACAGCTAAAAGCAAGGCCACCAATGGTGGAGCAAAGGAAAACGAGGATGCACAAAAGGTCAGAATTGAGAAGTGCAGAGAATTGTGAGGGTTGTAGGGCTGGAGGAGATTACAGAGATAGGGAGGGGCAAGGCCTTGGAGAGATTTGAACAATAGAATGAGAATTTTTAATTCAGCATGTTGCTGAACCAGGAGCTAACGTAGGTCAGCAATCACAGGGGTGAGAGCAAGCATGCGGTGGCAGATTGAGAAACCATTTTGAAGAGACATGCTGGTATTTTGGGGCAGGTAGGAGTGAAGTCAAGGAAAGGTGGTCCCACCAAGATGAACTACAGTGGAGAGGTTTTCTCAATGTTAGAGCATTTAAAACAAACATATATAGTGACCCGGTATTTATACACGCAGGATAAGTTTCAACTGTCAAAAATTTGTTCAGTCTATCCTGGGTTAACAACTGGATAAACTACAGCTTCCAAACAAGCTTATGCAAAAGGTGTCAGGCTTGGCTCATAAGAACGTAAGAAATTGGAGCAGGAGTAGGCTGCCTGGCCCCTCAAGCCTGCTCCACCATTTAATATCATGGCTGATCTGATCATGGACTCAGCTCCACTTCCCTGCCCACTCCCCATAACCCTTTGTTCCCTTATCGCTCAAAAATCTGTCTATCTCCGCCTTAAGTATATTCAATGACCCAGCCTCCACAGCTCTCTGGAGCAGAGAATTCCATAGATTTACAACCCTCTGAAAATAAATTTCTCCTCATCTCAGTTTTAAATGGGCGGCCCATTATTGTAAAACTATGTCCCTTAGTGGCAGCACTCTTCCCTTGGAGTCAGAAGGTCGTGGGTTTAAGTCCCACTCCATACACCAGCACAAAATCCAGGCTAAAACTCCTAGTGTAGTACTGAGGGAGTGCTGCACTACCGGAAGTGCCATCTTTCGAATGAAACGTTAAAACTAGGCCCTGTCTGCCCTCTCAGGTGGATGAAATAGATCCCATGGCACTATTTTGAAGCAGAGCATGGGAGTTCTCCCTGGTCTCATGGGCAATATTTATCCCTTAACCAACATCACTGGAACATAAGAAATTGGAGCAGGACTAGGCCATTTGGCCCGTTGAGCCTGCTCCACCATTCAATATCATGGCTGATCTTCTACCTCAACTCCACCTTCCCGCACTATCCCTCGAGTCTCTTAGTATCGAAAAATCTATCAATTTCCATCTTAAATATAGTCAAATAACTGAGCATCTACAGCCCTCGGAGGTAGAAAATTCCAAAGATTCACCACCCTTTGAGTGCATTAATTTCACCTCATCGCAGTCCTAAATGGCTGATCCCATAAAAACAGATGGTCTGGTCATTATCTCATTGCTGTTTGTGGAAACTTGCTTTGCACAAATTGGCTTCCATATATCCTACATTACAACAGTGACTAGATTTCAAAAGTACTTAATTGGCTGTAAAGCACTTTGGGGCATCCTGAGGTTATGAAAAATGCTGTATGAAATGCAAGTCTTTCTTAACATACTCACGAAAGACCTCTGCGGGGGACAAAGATTAGCATGATGAAATCTTACTGATTTCAAATACAACTACATTTCACAGCCAGGCAACATTTAGAGGTATTAGCTTTCAATTACCTAGAACCTTTCTCCCTGCTAGCAAAAAGGATCAAAAACTGTAGAAAAGATGTTAATATAAAGATATGGGGCCAACAAAATGTAATCATTGTCATACGACAATCCCTGAACTCCACAAGTCATTCAATGTGTGAAAATTTTGAGAAGTGATCAAGCACCCACAGAAATGAAAATATTAAAACATGGGAGACTGGTCATGAAGGTTAAAGCCCATGGGATACAAGGCAAAGTGTCAAGTTGCATCCAAAATTGGCATGGAGGTAGAAAGCAAAGGGTAATGATTGATGGATGTTTTTGTGACTGGAAGGATGTTTCCAGTGGGGTTACGCAGGGTGCAGTACTGGGACCCTTGCTTTTTGTGGTATACATCAACGATTTAGATTTGAATATAGGGAGTATGATTAAGAAGTTTGCAGACAACACTAACATTTGCTGTATTGGTTGATAATGAAGAGGAAAGTCATGGGCTGCAGGAGGATATCAATCTACTGGTCAGGTGGGCAGAGCAGTGGCAAATGGAATTTAATTCAGACAAGTATGAGGTGATGCACTTTGGGAGGGCTAATAATGAAAGGGTATACACATTAAGCAGTGCCCACTTAATAGTGTGGATGAACAAAGGGACCTTGGGAGTGCTTGTCCATAGATGCCTGAAATTAGCAGGCCAGGTGGATAACATAAAAACATAGAAAATAGGTGCAGGAGTAGGCCATTCAGCCCTTCGAGCCTGCACCACCATTCAATAAGATCATGGCTGATCATTCACCTCAGTACCCCTTTCCTGCCTTCTCTCCATACCTCTTGATCCCTTTAGCCGTAAGGGCCATATCTAACTCCCTCTTGAATATATCCAATGAACTGGCAACAACAACTCTCTGCGGTAGGGAATTCCACAGGTTAACAACTGTGAGTGAAGAAGTTTCCCCCTCATCTCAGTCCTAAATGGCTTACCCCTTATCCTTAGACTATGTCCCCTAGTTCTGGACTTCCCCAACATCGGGAACATTCTTCCTGCATCTAATCTGTCCAGTCCCGTCAGAATTTTATATGTTTCTATGAGATCTCCTCTCATCCTTCTAAACTCCAGTGAATACAGGCCCAGTCGATCCAGTCTCTCCTCATGTGTCAATCCTGCCATCCTGGGAATCAGTCTGGTGGTTAAGGCGGCATATGGAATGCTTGCCGTTATTGGCCGAGGCATAGAATACAAGAGCAGGAAGGTTATGCTTAAATTGTATAATACTTTGGTTAGGCCACAGCTGGAGTATTGCATGCAGATCTGGTCGCCGTATTATAGGAAGGACGTGATTGCACTAGAGAGAGTGCAGAGGAGATTTACTAGGATGCTACCTGGAATGAAGAGTCTTAGTTATGAGGATAGATTGGGTTTGTTCTCATTGGAACAGAGGAGGTTGAGAGAAGATCTCATTGAGGTGTACAAAATATTGAGGGGCCTGGGCATACTGGATAGTAAGGGTCTATTTCCATTGGTGGAGGGGTCTATTACAAGGCGGCATAGTTTTAAGGTGGTTGGTGGAAGTTTCAAGAGGGGATTTGAGGGGGGGCTTCTTTACACAGAGGGTTGTGGGGATCTGGAACTCGCTGCCTGGAAGAGTGGTGGATGCAGAAACCCTCACTACTTTTAAGAGATGGTTGGATGGGCACTTAAAAGTGCAGTAATCTGGTAATTGGGATTAGACGATGACTTTTTGTTGGATGGCGCAGATATAATGGTAAATACTGCAGGGAATAGAATATGGCCAAGGTGATCTCCTGGATAGGTCAGAGGAATTTTCCCAGATTTCTTCTCCCTAAATTGGCCTGGGTTTTTATATGGTTTTTGCCTCTTCCAGGAGATCACATGGCTCCAGTTAGGGTGGAGTGTAGAATGTTTCAGTAGAAGGGGTGTCGCAGTTGTGGTGAGGCGGGTTGGTTGGGCTGGGTGCTCTTTGCCTTTCCATCATTGTTCATAGGTTTATATGTAACCTTTAGGGCTGCTGACCAAGGGCCGTGTGGCTCTTTGTCGGCCGGCATGGACACGATGGGCCGGAATGGTCTCCTTTTGCACTGTATGTTTCTATTCCATTTGCTATAAATGAGCAATTCCCAGAAGGATTTCAGATTCATTTTACAATGTGAAATATATTTGACAAATGCAAAAGAATTGCAAAAAAGTCAACTGTTAAAAAAAGGAAATTCTGTTTAAGTCATTAAGCTCTGTGCTTCATTGAGAAACTGAATCAGTTTCTTCTGCCTCACATCTCCAGTATTATCATGCTGTTAAAAGCCAATATTCTCAATTCGGTGCAGACTCCCTACCCGGATTTCATCTCCAGTTACCATTAAATAGTCAGTCACTGTACACATGCTCTCTATCCCGACTTGTACAGACAGACTGAACTAACAGTGGGGAAAAGGCCACTTTCCAACATAATCAGACCAGATTTTTGTAAAGAAACTTGTACATATCTGATAATTGAACACAACGAGTCTGTTTTGGCTTGCACTTACACATAGGGTCTGCACTTGAGCTCATACAAAACTCTGCTGCCCATATCCTAACTCGCACCAAGTCCTGGTCACCCATCACCCCTGTGCTCGCCCAGCAATGCCTCAATTTTAAAATTCTCATCCTCGTGTTCAAATCCCTTCATGGCCTCGCCCCTCCCCATCTCAGTAACCACCTCCAACCCCACAACCTTTCAAGATCTCTGCATTCCTCCAAATCTGGCCTTCTGTGCATCCCCAACTTCCTTTGCCCCATCATAGGCAGCCATGCCTTCAGCTGTCTCGGCCCTAAACTCTGGAATTCCCTCCCTAAACCTTTCTGCCTCACCTCCTTAAATCCTACTTCTTTGACCAAGCTTTGGGTCCCTCTGAATATTTCCTTATGTGACTTGGTGCCAAATTTTGTCTGATTGCACTCCTGTGAAACACCTTGGGATGTTTTACTACATTAAAGGCACTTTCTAAATGCAAGTTGTTGTTGTACAGACAGCTTTGTGGAAAATGTGAGTGTCTGCATGCCATTATTTTTGAATGAGTATACTCGCCCTAATCCACCAGATAACCATACAGGCAACAGCCAATGTGTTTCCTAGTCAAAAAAAAGGACCATGTACACCTGTATCAGAACTCAAGTCTCAGACTGGAGTGCAAACAGTGCCCACATCCAGCATGTGCCACATGCATCTCATCATCACCAGCTCTAGAAACCTCATCCAACAATCAATCTGGCTCATATTCATGTAGGCTCTGGTTCATTCTTAAGCGCTGGCCTGCTCAGAACACATCAACTATGACTTTATAAGAGGCAAGCTCCTTCTATTACATGAAGTTTGCCATACAAAAGGCAAGCCCATTCCCTCCCCTCATTCCACAATGCTCTTCATTAAGGACCGGCCCACAGGCAGTCAATACTACTCTTTAGTCAACCACTAGGCCATAATAAAGCACGGTGGGGAACGATTCTTCCATAAAAGAAAGAATCTGCATTTCTACAGCATCTTTACCTCCTCAGGACAGCCCAAAGCACTTTGCAGCCAATGAAGTACTTTTCAAGTGCAAGTGTTATGTAGGCAAAAATGGCAGCCAATTTACACATAGCAAGCTCCTACAAACAGCAATGAGATAAATGAGCAGATAATCAGTTTTAGTGATGGTGATTGAGTACTAAATATTGGCCAGGACACCAGGGACAACTCTCCTGATCTTCGAGTAGTCCAATGGGATTTTTTACGTCCCCCCGAGAGGGCAGACCCCCACTTCAATGACTCATGTGAAAGACTGCAATGACAGTGCAGCACCCCCTCAGTACCGTCACACTTGTAACGTGTATTCAGGTCTCTGGAGAGGGACTTGAACGCACGATCTTTTGACTCAGCAGACCAGTGCTACCCACTGGGCTGCCTCCTTCCATGCAACCCCTCACTCGTCACTCCCCGCAAAATAAAGCAGCTGGCTAATATTAGTAAACACCAGTCAGATCTCACACACACACACACACACACACACACACACGAATTACAATCCACATCTCCTCAAAAATGAAGAGGCCCCGTCTGCCCTCTCAGGTGGATGCAACAGATCCCATGGCATTATTTTGAAGAACAGCAGGGGAGTTCTTCCCGGTGACCTGGCCAATATTTATACCCCAACCAACATCACCAAAACAGATTATATGGTCATTACCTCATTCCTGTTTGTGGGAGCTTGCTGTGTAAAATTTAGCTGATTGTTCCCTATATTACAACAGTGACTACACTTCAAAAAGTACTTCACTGGCTGTAAAGCACTTTGGGAGGTCCAAGGTTATGAATGGTACTACAGAATTACAAGTTTCTTTCTTTTGGGATCAGCCCTTGGCCACTCCATTAACAGTCATCAAACAGAACATTTACACAAGTCTTGCATGCTCCCAAGCCCACAGGAGATCTACTGCACAATTTCAAGATTAATCAATGATCCTTCCTGCTGGGTCTTGGCAAATGAAGACAGCAGAGGGATTTCCAAGCCGAATGACAAATTATACAGCACTGGTCAGTAGCATGAACCTTAGTGGTATAGCAAACACACACGCGAGCATCTAACAGCTCAAACATGATACAGGGTGTAAAAAGGATAGGGGCCCTGGAGAAGGTGCTAAAAAGATTTACAAGGATGATACCAGAACTGAGAGGTTACAAATATCAGGAAAGACTTAACAGGCTAGGGCTCTTTTTCTCAACAAAAGCAACAATATCTTGGATTTATATAGCACCTTTAACATAGTAAAACATCCCAAGGTGCTTCACAGGAGCTTTCGCAAACAAAATTTGACACCGATCCACATAAGGAGAAATTAGGGCAGGTGACCAACAGCTTGGTCAAAGAGGTAGGTTTTAAGGAGTGTCTTAAAAAGGAGGAAAGCGGTGTAGAGAGGCAGAGAGATTTAGGGAGGGAGAGGCAGAGAGATTTAGGGAGGGAGTTCCAGAGCGTAGGGCCTTGGCACCTTGACACAGCTGCCAATGGTTGAGCAATTAAATCAGGGATGCTCAAGAGGCCAGAATTAGAGGAGCACTGATATCGCAGAGGGTTGTGGGGCTGGAGGAGATTACAGAGATAGGGAGGGGCGAGTTCATGGAAGGATTTGTAAACCAGGATGAGAATTTTAAAATCAAAGTGTTGCTTAACCTGGAGCCAGTGTAGGTCAGGAAGCACAGGGGCGATGGGCGAGTGGGACTTGGTGCAAGAAAAAGAGAAGGCGGAGGGCCGACTGAATAGAGGTCTTTAAAATTATGAAGGGGTTTGCTAGGATAAACGTAGAGAATATGTTTCCACATGTGGAGGACTCCAAAACTAGGGACCATAAATAGAAGATAGTCACGAATACATCAAAGAAGGAATTCAGGAAAAACTTCTTTACGCAGAGTGGTTGGAATGTGGAACTCACTACCACAAAAAGTGGTTAAGACGAATATCATAGATGTGTTTAAGGGGATTCTCGTGTGGAGCATAAACACCAGCACAGACCAGTTGGGCCGAATGGCCTGTTTCTGCAATCTATATTCTGCTTAAACACATGGGAAATTTGAAACAAAAAAACCAACTGATTAAAAATTGCACCGAGTCCCAACAGTGTGAAAAATATTTCTCTCTCACATTCCCGTTATCTCGCAACCTTCTTAAAAATAAAGTTTCCATCTGCGACAATTAGCCTGCTAAACTCGAGGGAAAGCCCTGCAGCTTAAGATAACCAGGACATGTTGAAACTCACTCAACCCGCCTCCTACTCCCCCCACATCCCAACCAAACCAACCAACACAGGCTGTGCAGTACCTCCAGATTCCTGAACTTTCTACCCAATAAACAAACAATCCCCCACCAAACTGTCTGACACTCAACTCCCCAAACTTGCAAAGACACAGAACTAACAGTGAGTGATTAACTAATAAGCTTTTCCGCAAATACAGCACATCCGGATTTGAGGCAACCAACAATTCCACCCCCTCCACACACACACACACAGGAGATTTTACCTGGATCCTGGAAAGCTGCTGGAGTACTGAGAGAAAGAACAATGAAGATCGTTGGCTTCCACCACAAGCAGCACCTGCAAAAGTGGACGAGAAAGGTGACTTTGAAACACACAAGCAAAAGTTTTTCTTGGAGGGGAAGAGAAAAGTTTTCTTAACTGGTCAAAATAGCAGACAGAAAAGTGATGGGCTCACCTCCTCATAGGCATGACTTCTGCAACTGTTGGCAGACTTGCACAAAGCACATAGAAAGCAGAATGAAGGGGCTTTTAGCTCCCAACCGTGGAGTCTGTTGTATCGGCTGAACAGCTGACTCAAGGAGAGCAAGTGTTCGAGAAAGAAAGAGGCGGGCAGAATAGTATTAACTCTCACTGCCCTGGGCTGTGGATTCCCCTGGGTCCTACCGCCTGTCGATTGTCCTAGCAAAAGTAACCAAATAATTGTACAGTCATAATACTTTAAGAGTGCGGATTCTATATTCTAGTTCATGCAACGCCGCGTGTCTCTCTGAAAAACGATGGGGGAGGGAGGAAGAAAGGAAAGTTCACTACATTTCGTTAAGTCTGGGATTAATTCACATTCCAACTCGGTTACATGACCCTCGTCTCAGTCCGAGCACAGGAAGAGGTCAGGAGGAGTGATTTGCATTAAAAGTTACTGTTCTTATTTAACATGTGTGCCTTTAATCTGTTTCTGTACACTGTAATGGAATTATTAACTGCACCCACCCATTTATTTCAGTGAGTTTGTAACTTATTCTGACCAAGCTCACTTCCAGAAGCTGAGGAATCGAACCAAAAAAACCCTAGCAACTAATACACTTGAAACTGACGCCGACACCGATGGATGATCGATAACTTAAGGCAGGGCATCCTTGAGATCTGATTCCAATGTGGTAAAACCCTAGTTCCTTAGAAAGTTTACAAATGTTTAAATCAGATTGTAGAGTCCAGTTGTGGCTCAGTGGGTAACACCCTTGCCTTTGGATCAGAAGGTTGGCGGTTTAACTCCCACTCCAGAGATTTGAGTGCAAAAATCTAAGCTGACAGTGCAGTGCTGAGGAGGTGCAGCACTGTCAGAGGGGCTATCTTTCAGATGAGACATTAAACTGAGGCCCTATCTTTCCTCTCAAGTGAATGTAAAAGATCCCATGGCATTATTTTGAAGAAGAGCAGCAGAGTTCCCCCGGTGTCCTGGCCAATATTTATTCCTCAACCAATGTTACAAAAGATGATTATCTCATTGCTGTTTGTGGGAGCTTGCTGTGCGTGAATAGTCTGCCGTGTTTCCTACATTACAACAGTAACTACACTTCAAGAGTACTTCAAGAGCGCTATATAAATGTAAGTCTTTCTTCTTCCTAATGACCCTTGCTGGAATGTATGTGTGTGAATTTCAGGTGAGAACAGCATCAGGGTGTGATGCCTTCCAGAGTTGAACAGACTTACGACACTTACCATCTGCTCACACATGATGATTGATAATTCGGGTGAGTCAGCAGAGGTCCCATCAAATACATGCAGCGTGCCTTCGGGAAAGGAGGGAAACAAAATTGTAAGTATTGAACTAAATATTTATTCATCCCTGGTATGAATGATGATGTCATCTTTTTTGTGCCAAATTTTCGCCCCTCCCCTCCCTGAAAGCATTGATTCCTCACTGGGGGAAACAGACAATGTCATGAGCGCTGGTTGTCCTCTGCCATTTCGCCCAAATGTCCACTATTCACGTGTGAACGTCAAAAGCAAGCATCAGCAGGTTATTGGACCACAGGTGGTGCCGTAGCCAAGCCCAGTTACATCCTCACCCACCCACCATCCACACATCTGCATTTCCAACAGGGGTCACTGGATAATGATCAGCTGCAGGAATCCCAGCTGATATTCTGCTCCCTAACCCTAGACTATAAGTCCAATCGTAGCATCCTACTCCCGACTCCAGATGAAATCAGCTGACTCAGCACAGGCTGGGGTTTAGAGCTGGGGTCTTCCTGGTCTGTAGATGCAGGAAGAATGTTCCCGATGTTGGGGAAGTCCAGAACCAGGGGACATAGTCTAAGGATAGGGGGTAAGCCATTTAGGATTGAGATGAGGAGAATCTTCTTCACTCAGAGAGTTGTTAACCTATGGAATTCCCTACCGCAGAGAGTTGTGATTGCCAGTTCATTGGATATATTCAAGAGTGAGTTAGATATGGCCCTTATGGCTAAAGGGATCAAGGGGTATGGAGAGAAAGAAGGAAAGGGGTACTGAGTGAATGATCAGCCATGATCTTATTGAATGGCAGTGCAGGCTCAAAGGGCCGAAAGGCCTACTCCAGCACCTATTTTCTATGTTTCTATGTTTCTATGTATGAACTTGCTGAGACATTGGGGAATTGTGCAATGAAATTTGGTGTATTTCTGTTCGAAGAAATCGTGAGAAGATGTGATCCAGAGGTTCGGAAATGGTGAGAGGACTATATAAAACACTGGTTCGGCCCCAACTAGAGTATTATGCCCAATTCTGGGCACCACACTTTAGGAAGGATGTGAAGGCGTTAGAGAGGGTGCAGAAAATATTTATGAGAATGATTCCAGGAATGAGGGACTTCAGTTACGTGGATAGACTGGAGAAACTGGGGTTGTTCTTCTTAGAGCAGGGAAGATTGAGAGGAGATTTGATAGGGGTGTTCAAAATCATGAGGGATCTGGACAGAGTAGATAGAGAGAAACTGTTCCCATTGGCTGAAGGGTCAAGAACCAGAGGACACAGATTTATGGTGATTGGCAAAAGAACCAAAAGCGACGTAAGAAAAAGTTTTTTTACGCAGCGAGTGGTTAGGATCTGGAATGCACTGCCTGAAAGGATGGTGGAGGCAGACTCAATTGTATCTTTCAAAAGGAAGTTGGATAAGTATCTGAAGGAAAAATATTTGCAGGGTTACAGGGAAAGAACAGGGGAGTGGGACGGGCTCAACGGGCTGAATGGCCTTCTTCCGTGCTGTAACTATTCTATGATTCTGTGATTTCTATGGTATAGCATAGATGCAAGAAGATTATTTAAACATAGATTATGAGAATAGGAAGATATGATACAGAGGGTTACACCTTCACATTGAATGACCCTGTTGACCTCCATATTTATTTAGGATACTCACTTGGAGCTCATTTCCCCATACATCTCTGGGCCTCCATGGCTCAGATGGTACCACTGTCACCTCTTAGTGTGAAGATTTGAGATCAAGTCTCACTCCGGAGACTTGAGCCCATAATCCAGGCTGGCACTCCCAGTGCCGTTGTAAGCCCCGTCTACCCTTTCAGATGGACGGAAAAGATCCCATGGCACTATTTCGAAGACGAGCAGCGGCATTCTCCCCGGTGTCCCAGACAATATTTATCCCTCAACCAACATCACTAAAACGGATGTTTGTGGGACCTTGCTATGCGCAAATTAGCTGCTGCGTGTCCTACATTACAACAGTGACTACACTTCAAGAAGTCCTTTTCAAAGACTGTAAAGCGCTTTGGGACACCCTGAGGTTGTGAAATGCGCTATAGAAAGGTCTTTCTTTCTCCAGTCACTTTCCACAAGCACAGACATAGAACAAACCCTGATTTTGGCTCAGATTAATGGCCTAATAACAGTAAACGATTGACACACATGCAGTAAGCGAAATGGGATCGGACTCTATAGGGGATGGGGGAAGGGGAGAGTTGGAACAGCTCATGTAAAAAAAAGATAAGCAAAACAAAAGAAATTTGGTTGCTACAATGGATCCTTATACCAACACCTACCTATACTGACAGCAACTATGAACACAAATTCTTTCTCCCCTTTAATTACCTGGTCAGCATACGATTTTAGGTGCAGGGAAGGGAGACGGGGGTCGGGGAGGGTGGGGGGGAGAATTCATTGAATTACATCTGTTTTGTGTCAATGTCATTCACAGAATGTCACAGGGCTATGAAGGCAAGGATCAAAAGAAGAAAGTGCAGTTGGAGTGAGCAGCTCATCAGAGGCTGTCCTGAGGAAGGGAGTGAGCAGCTCATCAGAGGCTGTAAGGGAGGGCATCTTCTTGTAATGGCCAACTACAAGCTACTTTTACATGGTGCCATTTTGGTTGCGATTCCGAAGACTGGTATTGGCGAGCCACTACTTGATCCTTACCTGGATAAATCCGACTCCCTTACTCCTTCGGAAGATTCATAGACCTCTGGGAAACCGGCTTGACAGCTACTTTTACATTACTGTTGCAGCGCTCTCCTGGCCAGCCTCCTACCTTGCATCCTCTGTAAACTTCAACCCATCCAAAACTCTGGTGCCCATATCCGAACTCACACTGAGACCTTTTCACCCATCACCCCTTTGTTCACTGATCTGCATTGACTTCTGGACCCTAACACCTCACATTTGAAATTCTCCCTACGTGGCCTCACCTCACCTTTTCTCTGTAACCTTCTACAACCCTACTACCCTCTGAGAACTTTGCGCTCCTCCAATTCTGGCCTCTTGTATATCCCCCACTCCCGTGGTGGCCACGCCTACAGCCATCTAGCCCTGAAGCTCTGGAATTCCCTCCCTAAATCTCTCCACCTCTCCACTTCTCTCTTCTTCTTTAAGACCCTTCTTGAAACCCACCTCTTTGTCCCTACTAATATCTCCGATTTTTGGCTCAGCTTTGACGTTTGCCTGCTAATGCCTCTGTGAGGTGCCTTGGGGTGTTTTTCTACTAAAGGCACTATATAAATGAAATTTGTTGTAAAATGTCCCATGACAGAGTAGGGAGTTATCCTGATGTCCGGGCCAACACATTCCTCAAGGGACACCATAATAATCAACTGGTTATTTATCTCCTTGTTGTTGGTGGGACCTTGCTGTGTACAAATTGGCTGCAATTGCCTACAAAGCAACAGTATTTGCATTTCAGAAGTAACCTGTTGGTTGTCAAGCACTTCAGCATGTCCAGAGGGTATGAAATGCACTATATAAACAAAGGTTCTTTCTTACAATGCTCATGAAAACAAAAAGTACTGCAACAGCCCATAAAAGTGAACCTGTCTTTTCAGGGTGATGAATTATCCTGACTTTTGGTGCAGATTTCCAACAAGTGCAGTTGTTCTTTTCATCTCAACAACAGAAGAAATAGGAACAGGAGTAGGCCATACGGCCCTTCGACCCTGCTCCACCATTCAATAAGATCATGGCTGATCTTTGACCTCAACTCCACTTTCCAGCCCGATCCCCATATCCCTTGTTTCCCTAGAGTCCATGGGCCCAAGTTTCCACATGATTTGCGCCTGATTTTTAGGAGCAACTGGTGGATACCGGACTACCTTAGAAATCGCAATTCTCCACATTTTTTTTTCTGCAGTTCTAGTCAGGTAGAACAGTTCCACTTTGGAACAGAAATTTTTCTTCAAAAGGGGGCGTGTCCGACCACTGACGCCTGATTTCAAAGTTTCCACAGTGAAAACGTACTCCAAACTAACTTAGAATGGAGCAAGTGAAGATTTTTGTAGAACTGAAAAAACCTGTTCTACACATTAAAAAATCAGGCGCAGGTTAAAAATTAGGCGCCCAGAACGAGGTGGGGGAAGGGGGGGGGGGGAGGGAAGTCATTAAATTCTATAATAAATCCTTATTTATACTTCTACAAATATTATACAAATAAATCCAACCTGAATAAACATTTATAAGCAAAGAAAAGATTAAATAAACCATCTTCCTACCTGTGTGAAAGTGCTTCAGGCACGGAGAATTCTGCAGCAAGCCTCACAAGTTGAGGCGCCCGTTCGTTCCCGCGGGGGGGGGGGAGGAGGCACCCGTTCGTTCCCGCGGGGGGGGGGAGGAGGCGCCCGTTTGTTCCGGCGGGGGAGGGGGAGGAGGCACCCGTTCGTTCCCGCGGGGGGGGGGGGGGGGGAGGCACCCGTTCGTTCCCGCGGGGGGGGGGGGGGGGGAGGCGCCCGTTCGTTCCCGCGGGGGGGGGGAGGAGGCACCCGTTCGTTCCCGCGGGGGGGGGGGGGGGAGGCGCCCGTTCGTTCCCGCGGGGGGGTGGGGAGGAGGCGCCCGTTCGTTCCCGCGGGGGAGGGGGAGGAGGCACCCGTTCGTTCCCGCGGGGGGGGGGAGGAGGCACCCGTTCGTTCCCGCGGGGGGGGGGGGAGGAGGCGCCCGTTCGTTCCCGCGGGGGAGGGGGAGGAGGCAGCCGTTCGTTCCCGCGGGGGGGGGAAGGAGGCGCCCGTTCGTTCCCGCGGGGGGGGGGAAGGAGACAGTGAGAAGGCTGCAAGAAGCCTCAGTGCTGATGTGCTGATGGCAATGTGCTTTTATTAAAAAATGTTCAAAAATTAAACAGCTACAAAGAACTACAAAAATGGCCGAGTGCCAATGTTTCCTTCACACTGCGCGTGCGTGAACGCTCCAACGCGCTCGCGCAGCGTTGCCGGCAGGAAAAAACTAATTTAAATGGTACCCGCCCCCTCCCACTTACAAAATCGGTATGAGTGTAGGCTCCGCCCCCCTGGGTGCTGCGCCAAACAGACAAGGAGCTGCAAAGCACTCCAGAATCGCGCGTTTTTTTTCCGGCGCCGTTTTAGGCGCGAAAAATGGGCGCCCAGCTCGGAGGAGCGCCCGTTTTTTATCGTGTGGAAACTTGGCCCCATATTTCTATCTCAGTCTTGAATACACTCAATGACTCAGAATCCACAGCTATTTGGGATAGAAAATTCCAAAGATTCTCTCAAGCTGCTCTTTTGTTGAACCAAGTTGTGCAGATAATGCATCGATTAGAAAATAATGACGTCATAGGAACTGGAGTAGACCATTCAGCCCCTCAAATTTATTCTGCCATTCAGTGAGATTACAGCTGATCTGCGATCGAACTCCATATACCTGCCTTTGGCCCATATCTCTTAATACCTTTGGTTAACAAAAAGCTATCAATCTCAGATTTAAAATTAACAATCGATCCAGCATCAATTGCCATTTGCGGAAGAGAGTTACAAACTTCTACCATCCTTTGTGTGTAGAAGTGTTTCCTAATTTCAATCCTGAATGGTCTGGTTCTAATTTTTAGACTATGCCCTCCAGTCCTAGAATCCCCAACCAGCGGAAATAGTTTCTCTCTATCTACCCCAAATGTTCCCCTTAATATCCTGAACACTTCAATCAGATCACCCCTTAACCATCTCAATTTTAGGGAATACAACCCTAATTTGTGTAATCTCGCCTCGTAACTTAACACTTGATCTTCCAGATCAGTCTGAAATAGTCCACACATAAGCAACGGCAATTTTATTACATAGAACTTTACAGCACAAAAAAGGGCCATTGGGCTCAGCTCATCTATGCTGGTGTTAATGCTCCACACAAAGCTCCTCCCACCCAACTTCATCTAAATTCTTCTATACCTTTCTCCCTCATGTACTTATCTAAATTCCCCTTAATCAGAGAGTAGACGAGGCACATGGACCAGGAAAGCCCCAGGTTCAATCCCAGTCTGTGATAAGATTACTGATCTCAGCCTGGGTGTGAGTGGGGGGGGTCGGGGGGCAGGAAGAAGCGATAAGGATACTGCAGTTGACTCAGCTTCCATGAATTAAAAGGGAGATCACGAGCAGGGCTTCCACTTCTGATCACCATCCGATGTCCAATGCTGGAAGTGTGAGTGTGTCGATGGCTGATAAGGACAGGATTGAGGTCGGGTGCAATCCCCACCTCACCCCGTCCCCTTCGTGGACTTTAAAAATGTTGTATTCATTCTGAGGATATGGGCATCGCTGTCAAGGCCGGCATTTATTGTCCCTCTCTGGTTGCCTTGAGAAGGTGGCGGTGAGCCGCCTTCTTGAACTGCTGCTGCAGTTGGTGTAGTGAAGGTACTCCCACAGTGCTGTTAGTTTGGGAGTTCCAGGATTTTGATCCAGCTACCATGAAGGAACGGCAATAAATTTCCAAGTCAGGATGGTGTGTGATTTGGAAGGGAACTTGAAGGTGATGGTGTTCCCACGCACCTGCTGCCTATGTCCTTCTAGTTGGTGGAGGTCGAGAGTTTGCAAGGTGTTATTGAAATAGCCTTCGAATTCTCACTGTCAGATCATTTGAGTGAGATACCAGAGAACATCCAGCACTGTGAACTGTACCCGAGCAAGGAGGAAAAACTGGCAAGGGAGAAGGAAAGAAAAAAACTTGTATTTACACACGACTTCAGGACATCCCAAGGAGTTTGACAGCCAATAAAGTATGGTGAGAAGCAGGACTAATTCATTCTCTTGCAGCTGTCACTATGGGCTTAAATGCACAGGGTAAGCATTAGGAAAAACTGTCCAGACAGATTATAATTGTAATATGAAGAGGAAGTAGATTGACTGGTTATTAAACATGATTAACGGCACCATTCCTTTAAGGGGCACATTTCTTTAGGCACCAATTAATTACCAGTGCATTGAAACAGTCAGCAACTCAGTGATATTGGGTTCAATTTTCCCCAATATCATTTTTTGGCACATTGCCAGAGTTATGCCAGTTTATTCTTGGCCCCAGCTACTCCAAAAAAAAAGTAGCAAGTTTCTCCGTTCTATTTTTTGAAATTGGCGCCGTGCAGCTTGTCCTGTTGCCTCAGGAGGTGGAGCCGAATGTCTGTGCCGAGAAAACAATGCCGCCCCTTCTGCGCATGCGCGGGAAAAAAGGACGTTTTTGACGTGATTCCTATGGGTGCGCAGGCCCAGTACAGCTCTCGGTCTGCGTTCGGCCATTTTTAAAGAGCCAGTTGTGTGTGAGAACTTTAATTCTCATTGGAAAAATCAAAGCTGCAATACAAGATGCAACGTGGTGCAAGGACCAAGAATTTCTTACAGGAAGAAATGGAGACACTAGTTACTGTGATTGAGACCAGATGGCATGAACTGGACACCAGCAGAGGTCACATAAAAGTTCCATCAAAAGAAATGAAGAAACGCTGGAACCAAGTTGCAGAAGATTACTGCGCAGTGGTGACCACCACGAGATCTGGAGGCCTATGTAAAAAGAAATGGCAGGACCTTGGTCAAGTAGATAATGTAAGTAATATTTTCATTTATTCAATGGAATTGGAATTGTAAATGTGACCAGCTGGATATGTCCCATCCAGCAGAAAGACATCCTCTCTAAAAAGTTATGTTTTCATCTTTGCAGAGGAAAGTGGCACACAACAAATGAGAAAGAACTCGAACAGGAGGAGGCCCGGCAAATCTGCACCCACTGACACCCTTGGAAGAGAGGCTCGCTGCTTTGTTGGGTCCTGCCTGGAGAAAAGCAACCACCACTGCACAAGCTGGGCCCAAACTCGAGGGAGAGGGTAAGTTCTGCAAATTCCAAAGTCTGGCTTTCCTAAATGTTAGGAACTGCACAGGCTAGCCATGCTTTGGTTGCTGGGGATGTCTCCGTCAGCTGCGCTTTGGTTGATGCAATGTGCTATCATTCATCGTGGTCCTACAAATCAGCCTGCGCTGTGAGAGCCTACTCATGCCACTCTTCCTCCTCCTCTGCTGCTAACCATTTGCCTGTTCTGTTATATTTTGCAGAACTTGAGGCCAACCCTGATGATGCAGAATAAGATTCAGACGTAGACGAGCCTGAAGAGAACGTCTTCCAATCCCACCTTCCAGACCAAGAGCATGGGGGTGAGGAGGAGGGGGATGGGGTGGATTTAGCCCCCACTGCTTTATTCACGCTGAAGGAGGTGCAGGTGCCGCCCATTCAGGTGCCAGCCCCTTCCCTGGGTGGTTTGAGTTTTGATGGGACATTCCATGGTTTCCCACCATCCGAGGCTCGGAATTCCAGTGGGGTGCAACGAGGCACACCCAGGGCCCCACCGACCAAGTTGCGGGTCTCAGTGGGGTGCAGTGAGGCACACCAAGGGCCCCACGACCGAGGTTGCGGGTCTCAGTGGGATGCAGCGAGCCACACCCAGGGTGAAGAGGGGAAGGAGAGCTCGACAGCGCTCTCCTGAGGTGCAGGATCGAACAGATGTGGTTCAGATGATGTCAATGAGTGCGTAGAGTATTGACCTTACCCGATCACTCCTGGACACATCAGTGGGGTGGGTAATGAGGTATCAGGATTGTCTGTAAGATTTCTAAATCTCAGGCATTAAATTGACAGCAAGACCGATTCTTTTAAAACAATTTGGAATAGTTTGTTAAACACACACACATGCACATCTATCAGAGAAACAGCAGTCCTCAGCTATCCTATGGATCTACTTAGTTATAACTGATACAATGATTTTACAATAAAAAATGTATACTTTACTTCCCTCTGTCAAAACACAAGTACTGCTGGGGAGGGAGCTTCCCGCTTTTGCCGGGTGCTAAGGAGAAGAGACGCAGCAATCTTTGGCTTGACGTTTTATATCCCTTAAGGCCATTCTTTTTCAGAAAGCCTCAGGATTGGGTATTGTTTACAGGGCCATTCCTGATTGGCTTTTCCTCATAGATGTGTCTGTCTGGAGAGCCAGTGCCATTCCTTGATTATGTTAATGGCTTTCCAATTAACATCTTTTCTAGTTTGGTGAGTTTCAAAGCCATGTTTCCTTTGTAACTTGAGCTCAGCTCAACCAGGAGACATGAACTTGGGAAAGGTATCTATTTTGTCTCTTCAAACTTGTCTTTTGGTATAATCTACACTTTTAACATGTATAAGTATATATACATAATCAATTTTATCATAACTAAACACTTTTATTCTTCATCATCATAGGCAGTCCCTCGGAATCGAGGAAGACTTGCTTCCACTCCCAAAGTGAGTTCTCTGGTGGCTGAACAGTCCGATACGTGAGCCACAGACCCTGTCACAGATGGGACAGACATTCGTCGAGGGAAGGGGTCGGTGGGGCTGTTTGCCACGGGTTCCTTCCACTGCCTGCGCTTGACCTCTTTACGCTCTTTGCATTGAGACTCGAAGAGCTCAACGCCCTCCCGGAAGCACTTTCTCCACCTCGGGCGGTCTTTGGCCAGGGTCTCCCAGGTGTCAGTGGTGATGTCGCACTTTACCAGGGAGGCTTTGAGGGTGTCCTTATAATGTTCCCGCTGTCCTCCTTTGGCTCGTTTACCATGAAGGAGCTCCACATAAGGCATTTGCTTAGGGAGTCTCGTATCTGGCATGAGAACTATGTGGCCTGCCCAGCTTAGCTGATCGAGTGTGGTCAGTGCTTCAATACTGGGGATGTTAGCCTGGTCGAGGACACTGATGTTGGTCCGGCAGTCCTCCCAGGGGATTTGCAGGAACTTGCGGAGACATCGTTGGTGATATATCTCCAGCGACTTAAGGTGCCTTCTATACATCGTCCATGCCTCAGATCCATACAGGGGCGGGTATTACTGTAGCCCTATAGATCATGAGCTTAGTGGTAGATTTGAGGGCCTGGTCTTCAAACACTCTTTTCCTCAGAAGGCCGAAGTCTGCACTGGCGCACTGGAGGCAATGTTGAATCTCCTCATCAATGTCTGCCTTTGTTGATAAGAGGCTCCCAAGATATGGGAAATGGTCCACGTTGTCGAGGGCCACGCCATGACTCTTGATGATTGGAGGGCAGTGCTGTGCGGTGGTGACAGGCTGGTGGAGGACCTTTGTCTTACGGATGTTAAGCGTAAGGCCCATGCTTTCATATGCCTCAGTGAATACATTGACTATATCCTGGAACTCAGCCTCAGAATGTGCACAGACACAGGCGTCGTCCGCATACTGCAGCTCAGTGACAGAGGTTGGGGTGATCTTGGACCTGGCCTGGAGGCGGAGTAGGTTAAACAGCTTTCCACTGGTTCTGTAGTTTAGTTCCATTCCAGCGGGGAGCTTGTTGTTTGTGAGGTGGAGCATGGCGGCGAGGAAGATTGAGAAGAGGGTTGGGGTGATAACGCAGCCCTGTTTGACCCCGGTCCGGACGTGAATTGGGTCTGTAATGGATCTGCTGGTAAGGATAACGGCCTACATGTCATCGTGAAGCAGGCGAAGGATGTTGACAAACTTTTGGGGGCAGCCGAAACGGAGGAGGACGCTTCATAGAGCCTCACGGTTGACAGTGTCTAAGGCCTTTGTAAGATTGAAAAAGGCCATGTATAAGGGCTGGTGCTGCTCCCTGCATTTTTCCTGCAGCTGTTGCACTGCAAAGATCATGTCTGTTGTGCCCTGTAGGGGACGAAATCCGCATTGTGATTCCGGGAAGAGCTCCTCGGCCACAGGGAGAAGTCGATTGAGGAGAACTCTAGCGACAACTTTCCCAGTGGCTGATAGCAGGGAGATTCCCCTGTAGTTGCCACAGTTGGACTTGTCCCTTTTTAAAAAAATGGTCACAATCACTGCAACTCTGAGATCGCCCGGCATGCTTTCCTCCCTCCAGATGAGAGAGATGAGGTCATGTACCCGCGACAACAACGCCTCTCCACCATACTTTAGCGCCTCAGCAGGGATTCCATTCGCACCCGTATCCTTACATGTCAGGAGAAGTAACAACACTCACGAGAAATGGGAACACTGTCTCGGAACATGAGGGAGGGAATGCTTCAGTCAGCTGAAACAATGTCGGTGCACATGAGGGAGGGCATGTCACAGGTAGCTGAGACACAGTCGGTGAACATGAGGGAGCGAATGTTGCAGGTCGTTGACACATTGTCAGGGCACATGAGGGAGGGAATGTCGGAGTTAGCTGCTGCAATAAGGGAACTGTAAGGGGTTCTGGGGAGTGTCTCTCTCTGGGCTTTTGCCCTCACAGCTTATGCCTGGCCTGTGAGGTACCCTGAGTGCTGCAAGAGCACTCCTGGAGAGACTGTGTCCACAGCTTATGAAGGGGGTTTTGAGACTCGTGCGTCCCCACAGCTTATGACTAGCCTGTAAGGCACCTGTGAGTGTCAAACAATCCTAACCCCTTTCTTCCCTAGCCTGTGGCACACAGTTGAGCATTTTCGAGGTGCTCCTGGCTTCCCTTACACTGTTCTGACACAAGACTCACGATCAGGAGATGTAATACAACAGAACTGAGACGAGGCGATTCCAAGAGGAACTTTAAGCTTCCAATTTATTTGACAAGGTGTATCTCAACAAACAGCAATACACCAACAAAACAATCCCCCTAAATCCCACTGAACAGACACAACGAAAATGTTTACACAAGTTTAACAGCAGTGCAATGCCCAACCTCCCAACTTCCTGACCTAACTGAGTTGGGAGTTCTGGGGATCAGAGATTATACTCACCACAGCCTTTACAGTCTTTCCAGGTCAAAAAACGCGGTTTCAGGGTTCTCTTTTTGCTACCTTCAGGATCTTAAAGTTACTTTTTCCGTTGTGATTTTCTTGGAAACTTGGTTGTTGTTGCGTCTTGTTGTTGCTGTGGATCTACCTGAGCCCAGCTCTCAGGAGAAGATCCTTGTGGAAAAAGAAAAGGAAAGGTTCAGTCTCCAGTAGCGAAAGGAGCTGAACTGATGCCGTCTCGGGATGGTGGTTTGTTTCTTCTGTCTTCAGTGTCTTTGGACACTGGTCTTCCTTCTGTGTCGAAAGGCTGACTGCTTGCTGGAACACGAGAACGGGACAACTTGTCAGGGCAGAAACCCCTTCTTATATCCAGTTATCCAGCCAGACTTTCGTGCTAAAATAAACCCTTCCCATTGGTGAGCTTATGATTTTTGAAAAATACAGCAGTGTTGGATTTCGCGGGGGTTTTTCAACTGGCCATCCCTGATGTTAACCTAATCAAGGGTTGAGTAGGTGTTAATTGGGTTGGCAGGGTCTGGGCCTCCTGCAGCCATTGTGTAGGCCCTCAGTTTGTTTTGGGTTCCCTAGTTTTCTTAAGGCCTGCATAATGTCCCTCCATAGTGTAAACATGGGGGAGACAATAGCCCGGTATCAGTGATGAGTCAGTCCCAAGTTTTCGAGCAAGGGCACTCCCATTGGCTTGGAGTCCCTTGCTTCGGGCTGACTGTCCCACTATTGGCCCTCTGGTGTCCTCCCCCGTCCAATCATTGCCCTGCCAAGGCCACACCGTCTCTGTTTCAATCCACATCTGGTTCTGGGTTCCCTGTTCCTTCCAGGACACTGGCCTGCTGCAGCACAGACAGATCCCTCAGTTCTTTACCCCTGGGTAAAATGAGGGGTTTTCGTCCTCCTCTACATAATACGCCCAGACCCCGCGCCCATTGACAGAATCTACTGCCACTCCTACTCCAATCCACAGACTCGCCTCTGAAGAGCGCCAAGCCGGGCCTCCACATTACCGCCTGCCCGCTCCCCGCCCCTCCCCATCAAGAAGTGCGCATTTCCCGAAATGTTCAAAATAAAAAGCTTGGTACCAACCCAAGAAACGCTGCGCCACTGCCTGCGGGCAGAGGTGGAATCACGAAGACTAAGTGCAGCAGGCGGTCTTAGAATAAGGTGGAGGAGAGATGGGTGCAGCCTTTCTTTGCTGCTGCTGCTGCTGCTGCTGTTATTATTATTGTTACTGTTGTAACTGTTGTCAAATTTTCAAAAAAGGGGACAAGTCTGACGACGGCAACTACAGAGGAATCTCCCTGTTATCAGCCACTGGGAAAGTTGTCACTAGAATCCTCCTCAACCGTCTTCTCCCTGTGGCTGAAGAGCACCTCCTGGAGTCACAGTGCGGATTTCGTCCTCTTCGGGGCACAACGGACATAGAAACATAGAAACATAGAAAATAGGTGCAGGAGTAGGCCATTCGGCCCTTCTAGCCTGCACCACCATTCAATGAGTTCATGGCTGAACATGCAACTTCAGGAACCCATTCCTGCTTTCTCACCATACCCCTTGATCCCCCTAGTAGTAAGGACTTCATCTAACTCCTTTTTGAATATATTTAGTGAATTGGCCTCAACAACTTTCTGTGGTAGAGAATTCCACAGTTTCACCACTCTCTGGCTGAAGAAATTCCTCCTCATCTCGGTCCTAAATGGCTTACCCCTTATCCTTAGACTGTGTCCCCTGGCTCTGGACTTCCCCAACATTGGGAACATTCTTCCTGCATCTAACCCGTCCAACCCCGTCAGAATTTTAAACGTTTCTATGAGGTCCCCTCTCATTCTTCTGAACTCCAGTGAATACAAGCCCAGTTGATCCAGTCTTTCTTGATAGGTCAGTCCCGCCATCCCGGGAATCAGTCTGGTGAACCTTCGCTGCACTCCCTCAATAGCAAGAATGTCCTTCCTCAGGTTAGGAGACCAAAACTGTACACAATACTCCAGGTGTGGCCTCACCAAAGCCCTGTACAACTGTAGCAACACCTCCCTGCCCCTGTACTCAAATCCCCTCGCTATGAAGGCCAATATGCCATTTGCTTTCTTAACCGCCTGCTGTACCTGCATGCCAACCTTCAATGACTGATGTACCATGACACCCAGGTCTCTTTGCACCTCCCCTTTTCCTAATCTGTCCCCATTCAGATAATAGTCTGTCTCTCTGTTTTTACCACCAAAGTGGATAACCTCACATTTATCCACATTATACTTCATCTGCCATGCATTTGCCCACTCACCTAACCTATCCAAGTCGCTCTGCAGCCTCATAGCATCCTCCTCGCAGCTCACACTGCCACCCAACTTAGTGTCATCGCAAATTTGGAGATACTACATTTAATCCCCTCGTCGAAATCATTAATGTACAGTGTAAACAGCTGGGGCCCCAGTACAGAACCTTGCGGTACCCCACTAGTCACTGCCTGCCATTCTGAAAAGTCCCCATTTACTCCTACTCTTTGCTTCCTGTCTGACAACCAGTTCTCAATCCATGTCAGCACACTACCTCCAATCCCATGTGCTTTAACTTTGCACTTAATCTCTTGTGTGGGACCTTGTCGAAAGCCTTCTGAAAGTCCAAATATACCACATCAACTGGTTCTCCCTTGTCCACTCTACTGGAAACATCCTCAAAAAATTCCAGAAGATTTGTCAAGCATGATTTCCCTTTCACAAATCCATGCTAACTTGGACCTATCATATCACCTCTTTCCAAATGCACTGCTATGACATCCTTAATAATTGATTCCATCATTTTACCCACTACCGATGTCAGGCTGACCGGTCTATAATTCCCTGTTATCTCTCTCCCTCCTTTTTTAAAAAGTGGGGTTACATTGGCTACCCTCCACGCCATAGGAACTGATCCAGAGTCAATGGAATGTTGGAAAATGACTGTCTATGCATCCACTATTTCCAAGGCCACCTCCTTAAGTACTCTGGGATGCAGTCCATCAGGCCCTGGGGATTTATCGGCCTTCAATCCCATCAATTTCCCCAACACAATTTCCCGACTAATAAGGATTTCCCTCAGTTCCTCCTCCTTACTAGACCCTCCGACCCCTTTTATATCCGGAAGGTTGTTTGTGTCCTCCTCAGTGAATACCGTACCAAAGTACTTGTTCAATTGGTCCGCCATTTCTTTGTTCCCCGTTATGACTTCCCCTGATTCTGACTGCAGGGAACCTACGTTTGTCTTTACTAACCTTTTTCTCTTTACATATCTATAGAAACTTTTGCAATCCGCCTTTATGTTCCCTGCAAGCTTCTTCTCACTCCATTTTCCCTGCCCTAATCAAACCCTTTGTCCTCCTCTGCTGAGTTCTAAATTTCTCCCAGTCCCCGGGTTCGCTGCTATTTCTGGCCAATTTGTATGCCACTTCCTTGGCTTTAATACTATCCCTGATTTCCCTTGATAGCCACGGTTGAGCCACCTTCCCTTTTTTATTTTTACGCCAGACAGGAATGTACAATTGTTGTAGTTCATCCATGCGGTCTCTAAATGTCTGCCATTGCCCATCCACTGTCAACCCCTTAAGTATCATTCGCCAATCTATCCTAGCCAATTCACGCCTCATAACTTCAAAGTTACCCTTCTTTAAGTTCTGGACCATGCTCTCTGAATTTACTGTTTCATTCTCCATCCCAATGCAGAATTCCACCATATTATGGTCACTCTTCCCCAAGGGGCCTCGCACAACGAGATTGCTAATTAATCCTCTCTCATTACACAACACCCAGTCTAAGATGGCCTCCCCACTAGTTGGTTCCTCGACATATTGGTCTAAAAAACCATCCCTTATGCACTCCAGGAAATCCTCCTCCACCGTATTGCTTCCAGTTTGGTTAACCCAACCTATGTGCATATTAAAGTCACCCATTATAACTGCTGCACCTTTATTGCACGCACCCCTAATTTCATGTTTGATGCCCTCCCCAACATCACTACTACTGTTTGGAGGTCTGTACACAACTCCCACTAACGTTTTTTGCCCTTTGGTATTCTGCAGCTCTACCCATATAGATTCCACATCATCCAAGCTAATGTCCTTCCGAACTATTGCCTTAATTTCCTCCTTAACCAGCAATGCTACCCCACCTCCTTTTCCTTTTATTCTATCTTTCCTGAATGTTGAATACCCCTGGATGTTGAGTTCCCAGCCCTGATCATCCTGGAGCCACGTCTCCGTAATCCCAATCACATCATATTTGTTAACATCTATTTGCACAGTTAATTCATCCACCTTATTGCGGATACTCCTTGCATTAAGACACAAAGCCTTCAGGCTTGTTTTTTTAACATCTTTTGTCCTTTTAGAATTTTACTGTACAATGGCCCTTTTTGTTCTTTGCCTTGGGTTTCTCTGCCCTCCACTTTTCCTCATCTCCTTTCTGTCTTTTGCTTTTGCCTCCTTTTTGTTTCCCTCTGTCTCCCTGCATTGGTTCCCATCCCCCTGCCATATTAGTTTAAATCCTCCCCAACAGCACTAGCAAACACTCCCCCTGGGACATTGGTTCCGGTCCTGCCCAGGTGCAGACCGTCCAGTTTGTACTGGTCCCACCTCCCCCAGAACCGGTTCCAATGCCCCAGGAATTTGAATCCCTCCCTGCTGCACCACTGCTCAAGCCACGTATTCATCTGCGCTATCCTGCGATTCCTACTCTGACTATCACGTGGCACTGGTAGCAATCCCGAGATTACTACTTTTGAGGTCCTACTTTTTAATTTAGCTCCTAGCTCCTTCAATTCGTTTCGTAGGACCTCATCCCTTTTTTTACCTATGTCGTTGGTACCAATGTGCACCACGACAACTGGCTGATCTCCCTCCCTTTTTAGAATGTCCTGCAACCGCTCCGAGACATCCTTGACCCTTGCACCAGGGAGGCAACATACCATCCTGGAGTCTCGGTTGCGGCTCCAGAAACGCCTATCTATTCCCCTTACAATTGAATCCCCTGTCACTATCGCTCTCCCACTCTTTTTCCTGCCCTCCTGTGCAACAGAGCCAGCCACGGTGCCATGAACTTGGCTATTGCTGCCCTCCCCTGATGAGTCATGCCCCTCAACAGTACCCAAAGCAGTGTATTTGTTTTGCAGGGGGATGACCACAGGGGACTCCTGCACTACCTTCCTTGCACTGCTCTTCCTGTTGGTCTTCCATTCCCTATCTGGCTGTGGACCCTTTCCCTGCGATACGACCAACTCGCTACACGTGATACTCACGTCATTCTCAGCATCGTGGATGCTCCAGAGTGAATCCACCCTCAGCTCCAACTCCGCAACGCGGACCGTCAGGAGCTGGAGGTGGATACACTTCCTGCACACATAGTCGTCAGGGACAGCTGCGACAGCTGCAAGAAAAATGCAGGGAACAGCGCCAACCCTTGTAGATGGCCTTCTTTGACCTTACAAAGGCCTTTGACACTGTCAACCACGAGGGTCTATGGAGCGTCCTCCTCCATTTCGGCTGACCCCAAAAGTTCGTCACCATCCTCCGCCTGATCCATGATGACATGCAGGCCGTGATCCTGACCAACGGATCCAACACACACCCAATCCACATCCGGACCGGGGTTGCAGGGCTGCGTCATCGCGACAACCTTCTTCTCGATCTTCCTCGCTGCAATGCTCCACCTCACACTCAACAAGCTCCCTGCTGGAGTGGAACTAAACTACACAACCAGTGGGAACCTGTTCAACCTTCATCGCCTCCAGGCAGATCCAAGACCACCCCAAACTCTGTCGTTGAGCTACAGTATGCGGAAGACACATGCTTCTGCGCACATTCAGATACTGAACTCCAAGTCATAGCCAACATCTTCACTGAGGCGTATGAAAGCATGTGCGTTGCACTAAACATCCGAAGGACAAAGGTCCTCCACCAGCCTGACCCCGCCACACAGCACTGCCCCCCCAGTCATCAAGATCCATGGCGCAGCCCTGGACAACATGGACCACTTTCCATACCTCGGGAGCCTATTATCAACAAGGGCAGACATCGACTCCGCCTCCAGTGCGCCAGCGCAGCCTTCAATCGCCTGAGCAAAAGAATGTTCGAAGATCAGGATTCAAACCTGCCACCAAGCTCATGGTCTATAGGGCTGTAGTGATACACACCCTCCTGTATGGCTCAGAGACATGGACCATATATGTTGTGTATGCAATAACTCAATAGGCTCAGTACCGTGAACTCAACTGGGCGCGACCTGACTCTACTTTATTAGCTCTCAAAGTGAGGATTAAACATGGAGGCTTTCTTTATTTTCAAGGGCTGCACATGTGTGTCTGTGGCCCAATGACCTCCGACGGTCACTCCCACTGGTGGTAGGTAAATCCAGGCATACATACATTACATAATTTCCCCCCCAAGATCTTGGCATCAATCCTATTTACAAATTGAGACGGTCCGGGGTTTTCCGCTCCCGAGTTGATCGTCTCAGTTCAATTCCAGATCTGGGTGAGCTCTCCGAGTCATTCATGACTTGATGTTGGATAGCCGATCTAATGGGAGTGGCAGTGTCCATGTCGGGGATTGAAGGTCCAGATTCATTGACAAGAGCAGGGTTTTCTGATGGCTGAATATAAATCGGTTGGTCATTGATGATGTCTTCTTCAAGCTGTTCCGGTTCGTCTGTGTGCCGCAATTTGGTCTGATCAATGTGCCTCCTGCATGTTTGCCCGTTAGTTGAGCCTAACAATAAGCACCCTGTTACCCTCCTTGGCCATAACAATGCCAGTGACCCACTTGGGGCCTTGACCATAATTTAGCACATACATAGGATCATTAATAGAGATGTCGCGTGACACGGCAGTGCGATCATGATACCACTGCTGATGTTGACGTCAGATTTCGACGTGATCGTTAAGATCAGGGTGGACAAGCGAAAGCCTGGTCTTGAGACCTCTCTTCATCAACAGTTCAGCAGGGGCCACTCCGGTAAGCATGTGGGGTCTCATCCTGTAACTAAGCAGTATGCGTGACAAGCGAGTCTGCAAAGATCCATGAGTTACGCATTTCAGGCTCTGCTTGATGGTTTGGACGGCCCGCTCCACTTGACCATTGGACGCAGATTTGAATGGTGCTGACCACCGTGCTTGATATCATTGAGTCTCATAAACTCTTGAAACTCCAAACACTTGAAGCACGATCCGTTGTCACTCACAACGATGTCAGGCAGACCATGAGTGGTGAACATGGCACGAAGGCTCTCAATGGTGGCTGTGGATGTGCTGGATGACTTGATTACATATGCTATCCATTTGGAATACGCATCCACCACCACCAAAAACATTTTGCCCAGCAAAGGATTTGCTTGGTCGATGTGGATCCTTAACCATGGTTTGGATGGCCATGACCACAGACTTAGCAGAGATTTCACTGGTGCATTCCTTAACTGCATGCAAGTGTTGCACTGATGCACACATGATTCAATGCCAGGCCACCAAACGTGAGACCTGGCAATGGCCTTCATCATCACAATACTGGATGGGTACTGTGTAAATCCCGTACAAATCTCTCCCTGTCTTTCTTCGGCATAACAACACGATTACCCCATAGCAAACAATCAGATTGAATGGCTAGTTAGTCTTTGTGACAGTTGTAAGGTTTGGTCTCATCACACACTTCCCTGGGAATGGCCGACCAATCACCACTACGAACATAATGTTTTACAACCGATAAGATCGGATCCTGGCTGGTCCAGGTCCTAACTTGTTGAGCAGTGACAGGCGACCCTTCACTCTCAAAGGCATCCATGATCAACAGTAAGTCTGCGGGCTGTGGCGATTCCACCTCCAGCATGGGCAACGGTAAACGGCTCAATTCACCGGCACAATTCTCGGTGCCAGGTCTACGGTGAATGACATAATCATAGGCAGATAATGTCAGTGCCCACCTCTGGATGCGGGACAATACGTTGGTATTGATACCTCTATGCTCTGAAAACAAAGATATGATTGGTTTCAAGCTTGAAACGAAGCCCAAACAGATACTGGTGCATCTTTTTAACTCCATATACGCAGGCTGAAGCTTCTTTCTCTACCATGCCGTAGGCTCTTTCCACTTTAGATATGCTCCTCGACACATATTCAACTTATACTTTGCCTGACTCATTGGATTGTTGGAGCACGCAACCAACCCCATGTGATGAAGTGTCACAGGCCAATACTAAACGCTTGCACGGGTCATAATGTACCAGCAATTTGTTGGAACAAAGCAGATTTCTAGCCTTCTCGAAGGCCCTGTCTTGAGATACACCCCAAATGCAGTTGTTGTCTTTTCTGAGCAGCATGTGTAGTGGCTCTAATAATGTGCTCAATTTAGGTAAGAAATTACTGAAGTAGTTGGGAAGACCAAGGAACGAATGCAGCTCCATCACATTCTGGGGTCTGGGCGCATTTTTGATGGCCTCTGTTTTCGAGTCCGTAGGCCTGATGCCATCTACAGCAATTTTTCTTCCCAGGAATTTAATTTCCAGTGCCATAAAGATGCACTTTGAACGTTTCAGCCTGAGCCCCACTTTGTCCAGATAACGTAGAACCTCTTCCAGGTTGTGCAGGTATTCGGCTGTGTCACGACCTGTGACCAGAATGTTGTCTTGGAACACCACAGTTCCAGGGACAGACTTCAGTAAACTCTCCATGTTTCTCTGAAATATGGCTGCAGCCGAGCGAATTCCGAAAGGACACCTGTTGTAAATGAACAGCCCTTTATGCGTATTGATGCACATAAGTTTCTTCAACGATTCGACAAGCTCCTGTGTCATATAGGCCGACGGCAGATCCAATTTGATGAATGACTTTCCCCCGGCTAGCGTTGCAAACAGGTCATCAGCCTTTGGTAATGGGTACTGATCCTGTTTCGAAACTCGATTGTTCGTAACTTTGTAGAATCCACAAATCCTGACAGTGCCATCACTCTTCAGCACAGGAACAATGGGACTAGCCCATTCGGTAAATTCGACTGGTGAAATGACCCCTTCACATTGGAGTCTGTCCTTTTCGATTTCGACCTCCCTCATCATGTATGGGACTGCCTGGGCTTTGTGATGGACAGATCTTGCAACACCGAGTCCAGGTGGATCTGTACCTTGGCTCCCGTGAAGTTGCTGATGCGCGGTTCAAACAGCAAGGGAAATTTGCTCAGCACTTGAACACACGAAGCGTCATCCACCGATGACAAAGCTTTAATATCATTCCAGTTCCACTTTCTTTTATCAAGCCAACTCCTGCCGAATAGCGTTGGACCATTGCCTGGAATGATCCACAGCGATAGATCATGAACTGCCCCATCGTACGACACCTTGACTGCTGCACTGCCAATCACTGGTATGAGCTCTTTGGTATAGGTACACAATTTTGCATTTACTGGACTCAGCTTGGGTTTCACGGCCTTGGTGTCCCACAGCTTTTCAAAAGTCCTCTGGCTCATAATTGACTGACTCGTACCCGTGTCTAATTCCATAGATACCTGCACGCCATTCAATTTTACTTCAATCATTATTGGTTGGCTCTTTGTCAGGAACAAATGTACACTATACACTTCCTCCTTGGGTATCTCGGCTTTCATTGCCGGATCTGCTCCGGATCGGTCATCATCATCCACGTGGTGTGTCGCAGCATGCTTGCTGAGCTGCGGACACATCCGCTGAAGGTGCCCCATTTTCCCACAGCCTCTACAAATATACTGTCTGAAACGGCACTGATGAGGCTGATGATTTCCCCCACAATGCCAACAGGGTGAAATCGGATTCGTGCTCAATGGCGGACTTCGAGCAGTTACAGGTTTCGCAAACACAGTCGAGTAAGCCTTGCCAAGTGCAGCTCTGCAAACCGACGACACAATCTAGTGCACAGTACTTGCTGTGGAGTTCCAACTCTTCAAGGATATCTTCTCTGTACTATTGACCGGGGTCAGGCAAGCCTGGGCGATCGTGATGGCCCTGCTTAGATCCAGCGTCTCCGCAGGCATCAGCTTCTGCAGGATCACCTCGTGGTTTATGCCTATTACAAAGACGTCGCGCAGCATGTCTTCCAGCGCGGTTCCAAACTTACACAGCCCAGCGAGACGTCTCAGGTCGGCAACAAATTACACCACGTCCTGGCCCTCAGATCGAACGTGCTTGTAAAAGCGATACCTCGAGATAATGAAGCCTTCTTTAGGTTTGAGATGGTCCCGAATCAGAGCACACAATTCCTCATAGGTCTTTTCCATTGGACGTGCAGGTGAGAGCAGATTCTTTACGAGGCCATAGATTTTTGGGCCACAACCCGTGAGGAAAACCACCCTGCGCCTAAGTGCGTCAGTGTCTTCATCCATCTTGTTGGCCACGTAGTACTGGTCAAGGCGATCTGTAAAATTCTCCCAGACTTCTCCCTCCATGAATTGTTCCAGGATTCCAACGGTGCTCATTTTTTTTGTGAGTGAAATTTCATATTGTGCCTCGTCACCAAATGTTGCGCATGCAATAACTCAATAGGCTCAGTACCGTGAACTCAATCAGGTGCGACCTGACTCTACTTTATTAGCTCTCAAAGTGAGGATTAAACATGGAGGCTTTCTTTGTATACAAGGCTGCACGAGTGTATCTGTGGCCCAATGGCCTCCGACGGTCGCTCTCCACGGTGGCAGGTAAACCCAGGCATACATACATTACAATATACATTAGATACTTCAAATCGTTGGAGAAATACCACCAACAATGTCTCGGCAAGATCCTGTAAATCCCCTGGGAGGATAGATGCACCAATGTTAATGTCCATGACCAGGCCAACATCCCCAGCATTGAAGCACTGACCACACTCGACCAGTTCGCATGCCTGACACAAGACTCCCAAAGCAAGAGTTCTACTCAGAACTCCTACACAGCAAGCGAGCCCAAGGTGGGCAGAGGAAATGTTTCAAGGATACCCTCAAAGCCTCCTTGATAAAATGCAACATCCGCACCGACACCTGGGAGTCCCCGGCCAAAGAGCGACCTAAGTGGAGGAAGTGCATCCGGGAGGGCGCTGAGCACCCCAAGTCTCATCGCTGAGAGCATGCAGAAATCCAGCGCAGGCAGCAGAAAGAACGTGCGGCAAACCAGTCCCATCCACCCTTTCCTTCAACGACTGTCTGTCCCACCTGTGACAGAGACTGTAATTCCCATATTGGACTGTTCAGTCACCTAAGAACTCATTTTTAGAATGCAAGCAAGTCTTCCTCGATTTCGAGGGATTGCCTATGATGATGATGTTCTCAAATTAAAAGTTTTTTGTAAGTTATGTAAATTTACAAGTTTACAAGTTTATAAGTGGATCTTAAAGTTTTTAAGTGAACTTAGAGTTTGTAAGTGATTTTAATGTTTGTAAGTGATCTTAACTGAAAACATCAAAATTTGATACAAGAACATTTTTATTAAAGTTAAGGTAAGTTCAAACAAATGTTTGTTAAACTTTTGAATAAAATATATTTTACATTATAACTGAATCATTTCCAGTATTTGTTCCATTATTTACACAACTTTTTGAAGTAAACAAGAATCAGTTCCATCATTTGTTCCATTAACACAACGCAACATTATGGAACAGGTGCAAACAGTAAACATGGTCCATGTGAAATAGTTGTCGCTGAGCCTTCAGGCAGCAAAGCGTTCATGGATGAGCTGCTGGTGCAAGGCTCGAGCAATCGTTAAAGGGGCACGACGGCCCGCCCTCCTCCGCCATCGTGCTTCGGGTTCAGATAGTTCATTGGCTTCCATCCTCATCATCCTCCTCCTCGTCATCTGCATCTTCCTCCTCATTATCAGCCACTCTCACCGCAGGTGGGTCTTCTATTACCAGTTGATGCTGCCTCATGATGGCTAAGTTATGCAGCATGCAGCACACAACAGTGAACTGACCGACAATCTCAGGGGAGTATTGCAAGTAGCCTCCAGAATGGTCCAGGCATCGGAAATGCTGTTTCAAGATGCCAATGGTCCTCTCTATTATGCTGCGCGTCGCAATGTGCGACATGTTGTACTGACGGTCAGCTTCCGTCCGGGTTATGCATAGGGACGTCATGGGTCAGGTGGCGAGGCCATATCCTTTGTCTCCCAGTAGCCAGCTCTGCCCTTCTGGCTGCTGCTGAAATATGGCAGATATAACGCTGTCGTGTAGGATGAACGCACCGTGGGTCTTGCATCAACTGACACAATGCGATGCATGTCATCAGACACGAGCTGCACATTAATGGAGCGGAAGCCTTTTCTGTTCCTGTACATCTTGGAATCCTCCAAAGGTGCTCGCAAGGCGATGTGGGTACAATCAATGCAGCCCTGTACCTTTGGGAAGCCAGCAATTCTGGAGAAGCCCACAGTTCTTTCACGCATTGCCTGGGGAACTTTATGTAGTCATTTCTCCGGGCATATAGTGCAGCAGTCACCTGCCGAATGCAGATATGTGTTGCATGTTGAGAAATGGCGCACATATCCTCAGTTGTAGCCTGGAACGCTCCAGATGCATAGAATAAAAGTGCAGCTATAACATAGAAACATAGAAACATTAAAGATGAAATAGCAGCGCATTTGGAAAGCAGTGACATGATAGGTCCAAGTCAGCTTGGATCTATGAAAGGGAAATCATGCTTGACTAATCTTCTGGAATTTTTTGAGAATGTAACTAGTAGAGTGGACAAGGGAGAACCAGTGGATGTGGTGTATTTGGACTTTCAAATGGCTTTTGACAAGGTACCACACCAGAGGTTGGTGTGGTATTGGGGGTAATGTACTGATGTGGATAGAGAACTGGTTGGCAGACAGGAAGCAGAGAGTCGGGATAAACGGGTCCTTTTCAGAATGGCAGGCAGTGACTAGTGGGGTGCTGCAGGGCTCAGTGCTGGGACCCCAGCTATTTACAATATATGTTAACGATTTAGATGAAGGAATTGAGTGTGATATCTCCAAGTTTGCAGATGACATTAAATTGGGTGGCTGGCGGTGTGAGCTGTGAGGAGGACGCTAAGAGGCAGGACGTGTTCTTTGTTCACCAAGGTCGACGCCCTAGTGTGGACCACAACCTGGTCTGAGCAGGCACAATGATCAGGAAACCCACCCCCCCCCCCCGGCCTCATATGATGCGTAGTGTAGGCTTCTCATGCCTTCTGTTCGCCTTCTACAGCGCCCACCCCCTCCCCGCCGTGGGCTTCTTTTCAAGTCATGCCCCGAGTCCGTGTCCAGGTGGAAGACCGATTCTGCCAGCCGACACTCCGACCCTTGAGCCCGGTTTGGAGACGTTCGGTGGTGGCGTGTCAGTTTTTAAAAAATGAAAACTTAAAGAATTCCATTAAGCTTCCATTGCCTGCATTTTAAGTTTTAAAAATGCAAGTTTGGTTATGGATATTTATGTGTTCTTGACTCCCTCCAAAACTTTGCATAAAAGCAATGGCGTCTTTCTGCGGCAATTTTTTAATGTGTGCTGGTTTCTCTTAAGTGCCCAGAAGGTTTTTTGGGAGTGATCACATATGCCGTCCTACGAGAAATTTAAATTGTCCATACTTGCAAAATTGTGAAAAACTGCCCCAGACGTCAGGTTACGACCCCTACGACGCAAAAAAAACTAACCTAAAAAAGTCGTAACTAACTGAGTTACGCTGGCGTACAAAGACTGGGCAAACTTGGATTTTTTAATTTAGACTAAAAAAGCGGCGCGTGCCAAAAAAATTCGCAAATCACTGGGGAAAGTTGAGCCCATAATGTTTACCACGCATCCTCAATGGTACAGCGGGTACATGCACCCCACCCTCCCCTCCCAAAAGGGACTGAGCAACACAAGAGTAGGAAGGTTCTAAGCTTAATCCCTGGTTTCTGCTGAGGGGAGCATTAATTGCCCTCGGTGCCTGGGGCAGGGGAGGAGGGAGTTAAAATAAATCACGCACTGTTTGGCGGGGTGGGGGGGGGGAGGAATTGACCGTGATACCTCTAGTCAAATAGCCTGCCGATACTCAGCATTCAGTCTCACACTGAAAACGTGGCACTTTGAAAAGTTACCAGAGAGTAACTATACTCCGCTTGTTATAGGTAAAGAGAGGGAAGCAGAAGGAGAACTTGGAAGGAAGCAAGACCACAGGTTGACAGCTCATCCCAAATGAGAGGCCATTTCCTGCTCTTACCTCTTATTCTGAGACTATCCCCCCTAGTTTTAGTTTCCCCTATGTGGAAATATTCTCTCTGCATCCACCTTGTCGAGCCCCCTCATTATCTTATATGTTTCAATAAGATCACCTCTCATTCTTCTGAACTCCACTGAACATAGGCCCAACCTACTCAACCTATCTTCAAAGGTCAACCCCCCTCATCTCCAGAAACAACCTAGTGAACCTTCTCTGAACATAATCCAATGAAAGTATATCCTTCCTTAAATAAGGAGACCAAAACTGTACGCAGTACTCTAGGTGTGGCCTCACCAATACCCTGTACAGTTGTAGCAGGACTTCTCTGCTTTTATACTCTATCCCCCTTGCAATAAAGGCCAGCATTCCATTTGCCTTCATTACTTGCTGTACCTGCATACTAACTTTTTGTGTTTCATGCACAAGGTCCCCCAGGTCCCTCTGTACTGGAACACTTTGCAATTTTCTCCATTTAAATTATAATTTGCTTTTCTATTTTTCTGCCCAAGTGGACAACCTCACATTTTCCGACATTATACTTCATCTGCCAAATGTTTGCCCACTCACTTAGCCTGTCTATATCCCTTTGCAGATTTTTTCTGTCCTCCTCACAATTTGCATTCACACTCATCTTTGTATCATCAGCAAACTTGGCTACATTACACTCAGTCCCTTCATCCAAGTCATTAATGTAGATTGTAAATAGTTGAGGACCCAGCACCGATCTCTGCGGCATCCCACTAGTCACTGTTTGCCAAACATATTTGTCAAACATGATTTCTCTTTCATCAAACTATGCTGACTCTGCTTGATTGAATCATGCTTTTCAAAATGTCCCACTACTGCTTCCTTAATAATGGACTCGAGCATTTTTCCAACGACAGATGTCAGACTAAGTGGTCTATAATTTCTTGCTTTTTGTCCACCTCATTTTTTAAATAGGAGTGTTACATTTGCGGTTTTCCAATCCGTTGGGACCGCCCCAGAATCCAGAGAATTTTGGTAGATTACAAGCAATGCATCCACTATCACCGCAGCCACTTCTTTTAAGACCCTAGGATGTAAGCCATCAGGTCCAGGGGACTTGTCCGCCGTTATTTTACCGAGTACTACTTCATTAGTGATAGTGATTGTATTAAGTTCCTACCTCCCTATAACCCCTTGATTATCCACTATTGGGATGTTTTTAGTGGCCCTGAAATTCTGGTTGGAGGCTTCCTTGGGACGAACGCCTCCGACCCGAAATTTCTCTACGAATGTACCCAGTGGTCCCAGAGGCTCCTTGGATCCTGGTCGGAGGCCTTCGTTCCACGCGCTTTCTAGTGCGTCCACGTCTTCTAGATACAGATGGAGAAGCTGGAGTCCCGTGGGCCTGGATAACCAATCATAGTACAGTATTCTCATTGATAGTAATGGGAACTCTGATTTGTTCCCATTACTATCAATGAGAATAATCCCCTAAAACACCCAAACGCAACATAATAAATTTAAAAAGCACCACACATATTTAAAATTAATTGAAATTAAATGTTTAGAAAAAATATATTTTGGGGATTTTTTTTAATGTGTTTTAATTGGGTTTAAAATAAACTTATCTTAGTGGATAGGGTTTTTCTATAAAAATATGTATTTAAATTTTATTTTTACATGTTTTAAAACTCTTATGCGCCTGCTTTAACCAGGCATAAGTGTTTGAAGGACATTCGCTGAGCAAGAGATGGGCAAGTAGCCCAATCTCTCTCGCATGGATGTCCTTCTCCCGGGGATGCAGAGGATCTGTCAAGAGGTATCTTGACAGATCGGAAAAGTCGGTTTTCAGCGCATGCGCATTCCAAAAAACGCCCTTGCGGGACCTCGCTGGGTCTGTATGTATTCCGTACGGACCCGGCAAGGCCGCAATTTCAGGGCCAGTGTCTTCTACCGTGAAGACCGATACAAAATATTTGTTCAATGTCTCTGCCATTTCCCTGTTCTCCATTATTAATTACCCAGTCTCATCCTCTAGGGGACCAACATTTACTTTAGCCACTCTTTTCCTTTTTATGAACCTGTCGAAACTCTTACTATCTGTTTTTATATTGCATGCTAGTTTATTTGCCATAGAGGAAGTACAACGAAGGTTCATCAGACTGAGGCGGGAGTCGAGAGAGGCAGCGGCCTATAAAAGGCTCAGCAGTCCGGGGAGCGTCGAGAGAGGCGGGAGTCGAGAGAGGCAGCGGCCTATAAAAGGCTCAGCAGTCCGGGGAGCGTCGAGAGAGGCGGGAGTCGAGAGAGGCAGCGGCCTATAAAAGGCTCAGCAGTCCGGGGAGCGTCGAGAGAGGCGGGAGTCGAGAGAGGCAGCGGCCTATAAAAGGCTCAGCAGTCCGGGGAGCGTCGAGAGAGGCGGGAGTCGAGAGAGGCAGCGGCCTATAAAAGGCTCAGCAGTCCGGGGAGCGTCGAGAGAGGCGGGAGTCGAGAGAGGCAGCGGCCTATAAAAGGCTCAGCAGTCCGGGGAGCGTCGAGAGAGGCGGGAGTCGAGAGAGGCGTACTTATGCAGCTCCAGCTGAGAGAAGTCAAAAAAGAAGTAGAAAGAAATCAAAAGGTGACATCACAGCCAACGTGGTAAGTGATTGGCTGCTGATTGGTGAGTAGTTTTTCTTTTTCTTTATTAGTCAGTAACTTTTAACATTGTTGTCGGCAATTTAAGTGTATCTAAGGGTTAAGTCATGGCAGGACAGCTCGGTCACGTGATATGCTCCTCCTGTACCATGTGGGAACACGGGGACAACACCAGTGTCCCTGACGACTACATGTGCGGGAAGTGTGTCCACCTCCGGCTACTGACGGTCCACGTTGCGGAGTTGGAGCTGAAGGTGGATTCACTCTGGAGCATCCACGATGCTGAGAATGACGTGAGTATCACGTGTAGCGAGTTGGTCTTACCGCAGGAGAAGGGTCCACAGCCAGCGAGGGAATGGAAGACCAGCAGGAAGAGTAGTGCAAGGAAGGTAGTGCAGGGGTCCCCTGTGGTCATCCCACTGCAAAACAGATACACTGCTTTGAGTGCTGTTGAGGGGGATGACTCATCAGGAGCGGGCAGCAGCAGCCAAGTTCATGGCACCGTGGCTGGCTCTGTTGCACAGGAGGGCAGGAAAAAGAGTGTGCGAGCGATAGTGATAGGGGATTCAATTGTAAGGGGAATAGATAGGCGTTTCTGCGGCCGCAACCGAGATTCCAGGATGGTATGTTGCCTCCCTGGTGCAAGGGTCAAGGATGTCTCGGTGCGGGTGCAGGACATTCTAAAAAGGGAGGGAGAACAGCCAGTTGTCGTGGTGCACGTTGGTACCAATGACATAGGTAAAAAAAGGGATGAGTTCCTACGAAATGAATTTAAGGAGCTAGGAGCTAAATTAAAAAGTAGGACCTCAAAAGTAGTAATCTCGGGATTGCTACCAGTGCCACGTGCTAGTCAGAGTAGGAATCGCAGGATAGCTCAGATGAATACGTGGCTTGAGCAATGGTGCAGCAGGGAGGGATTCAAATTCCTGGGGCATTGGAACCGGTTCTGGGGGAGGTGGGACCAGTACAATCCGGACGGTCTGCACCTGGGCAGAATCGGAACCAATGTCCTCGGGGGAGTGTCTGCTAGTGCTGTTGGAGAGGAGTTAAACTAATATGGCAGGGGGATGGGAACCAATGCAGGGAGATAGAGGGAAACAAAACGGAGGCAAAAACAAAAGACAGAAAGGAGATGAGGAAAAGTGGAGGGCAGAGAAACCCAAGGCAAAGAACAAAAAGGGCCATTGTACAGCAAAATTCTAAAAGGACAGAGGGTGTTAAAAAAACAAGCCAAAAGGCTTTGTGTCTTAATGCAAGGAGTATCCGCAATAAGGTGGATGAATTAACTGTGCAAATAGATGTTAACAAATATGATGTGATTGGGATTACGGAGACGTGGCTCCAGGATGATCAGGGCTGGGAACTCAACATCCAGGGGTATTCAACATTCAGGAAGGATAGAATAAAAGGAAAAGGAGGTGGGGTAGCATTGCTGGTTAAGGAGGAGATTAAGGCAATAGTTAGGAAGGACATTAGCTTGGATGATGTGGAATCTATATGGGTAGAGCTGCAGAACACCAAAGGGCAAAAAACGTTAGTGGGAGTTGTGTACAGACCTCCAAACAGTAGTAGTGATGTTGGGGAGGGCATCAAACATGAAATTAGGGGTGCGTGCAATAAAGGTGCAGCAGTTATAATGGGTGACTTTAATATGCACATAGATTGGGCTAACCAAACTGGAAGCAATACGGTGGAGGAGGATTTTCTGGAGTGCATAAGGGATGGTTTTTTAGACCAATATGTCGAGGAACCAACTAGGGGGGAGGCCATCTTAGACTGGGTGTTATGTAATGAGAGAGGATTAATTAGCAATCTCGTTGTGCGAGGCCCCTTGGGGAAGAGTGACCATAATATGGTGGAATTCTGCATTGGGATGGAGAATGAAACAGTTAATTCAGAGACCATGGTCCAGAACTTAAAGAAGGCTAACTTTGAAGGTATGAGGCGTGAATTGGCTGGGATGGATTGGCGAATGATACTTAAGGGGTTGACTGTGGATGGGCAATGGCAGACATTTAGAGACCGCATGGATGAACTACAACAATTGTACATTCCTGTCTGGCATAAAAATAAAAAAGGGAAGGTGGCTCAACCGTGGCTATCAAGGGAAATCAGGGATAGTATTAAAGCCAAGGAAGTGGCATACAAATTGGCCAGAAATAGCAGCGAACCTGGGGACTGGGAGAAATTTAGAACTCAGCAGAGGAGGACAAAGGGTTTGATTAGGGCAGGGAAAATGGAGTGAGAAGAAGCTTGCAGGGAACATTAAGACAGATTGCAAAAGTTTCTATAGATATGTAAAGAGAAAAAGGTTAGTAAAGACAAACGTAGGTCCCCTGCAGTCAGAATCAGGGGAAGTCATAACGGGGAACAAAGAAATGGCGGACCAATTGAACAAGTACTTTGGTTCGGTATTCACGAAGGAGGAAACGAACAACCTTCCGGTTATAAAAGGGGTCGGGGGGTCTAGTAAGGAGGAGGAACTGAGGGAAATCCTTATTAGTCGGGAAATTGTGTTGGGGAAATTGATGGGATTGAAGGCCGATAAATCCCCAGGGCCTGATGGACTGCATCCCAGAGTACTTAAGGAGGTGGCCTTGGAAATAGTGGATGCGTTGACAGTCATTTTCCAACATTCCATTGACTCTGGATCAGTTCCTATGGAGTGGAGGGTAGCCAATGTAACCCCACTTTTTAAAAAAGGAGGGAGAGAGAAAACAGGGAATTATAGACCGGTCAGCCTGACATCGGTAGTGGGTAAAATGATGGAATCAATTATTAAGGATGTCATAGCAGTGCATTTGGAAAGAGGTGACATGATAGGTTCAAGTCAGCATGGATTTGTGAAAGGGAAATCATGCTTGACAAATCTTCTGGAATTTTTTGAGGATGTTTCCAGTAGAGTGGATAAGGGAGAACCAGTTGATGTGGTATATTTGGACTTTCAGAAGGCGTTCGACAAGGTCCCACACAAGAGATTGATGTGCAAAGTTAGAGCACATGGGATTGGGGGTAGTGTACTGACATGGATTGAGAACTGGTTGTCAGACAGGAAGCAAAGAGTAGGAGTAAATGGGTACTTTTCAGAATGGCAGGCAGTGACTAGTGGGGTACCGCAAGGTTCTGTGCTGGGGCCCCAGCTGTTTACACTGTACATTAATGATTTAGATGAAGGGATTAAATGTAGTATCTCCAAATTTGCGGATGACACTAAGTTGGGTGGCAGAGTGAGCTGCGAGGAGGATGCTGTGAGGCTGCAGAGCGACTTGGATAGGTTAGGTGAGTGGGCAAATGCATGGCAGATGAAGTATAATGTGGATAAATGTGAGGTTATCCACTTTGGTGGTAAAAACAGAGAGACAGACTATTATCTGAATGGTGACAGATTAGGAAAAGGGGAGGTGCAAAGAGACCTGGGTGTCATGGTACATCAGTCATTGAAGGTTGGCATGCAGGTGCAGCAGGTGGTTAAGAAAGCAAATGGCATGTTGGCCTTCATAGCAAGGAGATTTGAGTACAGGGGCAGGGAGGTGTTGCTACAGTTGTACAGGGCATTGGTGAGGCCACACCTGGAGTATTGTGTACAGTTTTGGTCTCCTAACCTGAGGAAGGACATTCTTGCTATTGAGGGAGTGCAGCGAAGGTTCACCAGACTGATTCCCGGGATGGCGGGACTGACCTATCAAGAAAGACTGGATCAACTGGGCTTGTATTCACTGGAGTTCAGAAGAATGAGAGGGGACCTCATAGAAACATTTAAAATTCTGACGGGGTTAGACAGGTTAGATGCAGGAAGAATGTTCCCAATGTTGGGGAAGTCCAGAACCAGAGGTCACAGTCTAAGGATAAGGGGTAAGCCATTTAGGACCGAGATGCGGAGGAACTTCTTCACCCAGAGAGTGGTGAACCTGTGGAATTCTCTACCACAGAAAGTTGTTGAAGCCAATTCACTAAATATATTCAAAAAGGAGTTAGATGAGGTTCTTACTACTAGGGGGATCAAGGGGTATGGCGAGAAAGCAGGAATGGGGTACTGAAGTTGAATGTTCAGCCATGAACTCATTGAATGGTGGTGCAGGCTAGAAGGGCTGAATGGCCTACTCCTGCACCTATTTTCTATGTTTCTATGTTTCTATGATTCCTGGGATGGGAGGATTGTCCTATGAGGAGAGATGGAATAGACTAGGCCTATATTCTCTCAAGATAAGAAGAATGAGAGGTGACATCCTTACAGGACTTGACAGGGTAGATGCAGGGAGGATGTTTCCCTTAGCTGGGGAGTCTAGAACCAGGGGTCACAGTCTCAGAATAAGGGGTTGGCTATTTAGATCTGAGATGAGGAGAAATTTCTTCACTCAGAGGGTGGTGAATCTTTGAAATTCTCTACCCCAGTGAGCTGTGGAGGCTCAGTCGTTGAGTATATTCAAGACAGAGATCGATAGATTTTTGGATACTAAGGGAATCAAAGGATATGGAGATAGTGCAGGAAAGTGAAGTTGAGGTAAAAGATCAGCCATGATCTTATTGAATGGTGGAGCAAGCTCGAGGGGCTAAATGGCCTACTCCTGCTCCTAATTCTTATGTTCTTATGAAAGGCACTATATGAATGCAAGCCTTTTCTTTCTTTTCGCATATGATATTGCATTCAGAATAAAGTAAGGACAATTTGTTTCATAGCAATTGCTACCCCTCCCCAAACACCCACCAACATCAATTCAACAAGTTCCCACCTACCTCGGGGAGCATCTAGAGATTTAATCCAAGAATGACCTCTTTCTGGGGTCAAAGTCCATGAGCAGCAGAACCCTATAGAGCTGGCCTCTTCTGCATTAGTATTTAGTCCGATTTGAAAATAGCCGGCAATCCTTCAAACATTGCCCCCACCCCTCCCCCGACTTCCACCAGGGTTCTGTGATTGCAAAATGTTTTCAGGGAGTATAGAATGTTGCCGAGGATCGCTCTTGGCAGCTCTTTACTTCTGTGGCTGGTGATAAAAGGGCCTTATTTACATGACAATGGAAGTCTGACCCCAAAGCTGCTCCCAGCCTGTCAGCTCATATCAAATATGCCAGGCTCTACCATTGTGGGAAGCTTTCCTTCTCTGGGCCGGGTTTCAGAGTCTGGAGAATTCCTGGGATTTGTGAGGTTTGGTATTGGGCCTGGTGTGAAAGTGGCAGGCCTAAGCTTGGAGACTGTCATAATTATCAACTTCGGGTGGGTTCTGAATAGCCTTGGCCTGCAATAAATAAAGTAAAGATAGTATCAGGTATTTGCAGCAATAAAAGATATATGAGGCTTTACAGCCAAATCGGGAACTAATGACAACAAGGAATTATTTACATTAGCAATCGAAGGTCAGATCAGACCTATGCTCTGACTGAATCTAGTCATCAAGGCCAAGTGTAAACTTGTCACATTCTATGTTCTGAATCAGTCCCAGCATTAAAGCAAATCTACCTCTAGGGTAGGTCCCAGGGAGAGGCACTACAGGATACATTGGTGGTGAATTCACTGTGGGATTAATCTTCACAATGTTCACCACTTGGTTCTCTGTGGTGTCAGCTATGGCTCAGTGGGTATCCTCTCGCCTCTGAGTCAGAAAGTCGTAGGTTCATGTCCCACTCCAGAGAATTGAGCACATAAGCTAGGCTGACACTCCTGGTTCAGTACTGAGATAGCCCTGCACTGTCAGAGGTGCCAGCTTTCAGATGAAACATTAAACCTAGGTCCTGCCTGACTCTCGGGAGAATGTGAAAGATCCCATGCTACTATTTCAAAGAAGAGATGGGGAGATATCCTCGGTGTCAAAAGAACATAAAAACATAGAATTAGGAGCAGTAATAAGCCACACGGCCCCTCGAGCCTGCTCTGCCATTCAATAAGATCATGGCTGATCTTCACCCTCAACTCCACTGTCTTGCCCAATCTCCATATCCCTTGATTCCCTATGAGTCCAAAAAACTATCGCTCTTAGCCTTGAATATACTCAACGACTCAGCATCCACAGCCCTCTGGGGCAGAGAATTCCAAAGATTCACAACCCCAATGTTTGGGGGCCGGTGCTGTCTACCAGTGGCAGAATTTTTGGCGCTGGTGTATGGTAAAAAGCTGTTTCTACGCGGTTTCTGACCATTAAGGCCACTTTCCCCAACAACGTTTTTTTTTAAAACCGCGCACAGACACATTAAATAACTTTTGAAATATCCATACCAACATTTAAAGAAATCGGCGCTGGCCCGCTCCTATCCCTGGCCGAAGGTCCTCCACGGCTTTTTCTATCAACTAACTGCACTTTTAAAATAATTCAGCTGAAATAAAACTTATCTTTAAGGCTCCTCCTTGGTTGTGAAAAATGCAGGCAGGCAAACTCAGCACAAATCTTCTCCACTCGCCTTTTGCATTCAAGTTCCAACTGGATACAAATTGCCAAAGATGCTCCAAACATGCAGAGTAGTCTTCGAACAAACAGCAGGCAAAATCACCACATCACGAGGAGGCACCCTTCAGCAAACACCCAGGGCAGCCTTTTCCTTAGCAGATGAACTCCTCTACACCGCTGACTCGACCCGCTGCTATCCCAGGCCAAAGGTCCTCCACACGAGACAGTTCAACACACTCCAGGCATATTGGAAAGGATCAGTGAATTATAATAAAGACTGGACATTTAATTTTCTTTTAAAATGATCCCCCATAAATTTTCAATGTATTAATACAGTGTTGCAATGCTTAGGTGGACCTGAATAAACAATAATATATTTGAAGGGATATTTAATTAGTGTAAAAATGTTTTTATCCACTAAAATAGGGTCTGATCAACCTCATTAGTATCTTAGTACCTTGTATTGAGGCCTACGTTTACTCTTGCCTGAGCCCATCTGCTGAAACCCTAATGTGTGCCTTTTTCATGTCCCGACTCAACTATTCCAATATTCTTCGAGCTGGGCTTGCATCTTCCACCTTCCTTAAACTTTAACTCATCGAAAACTCTGCTGCATATTGAAATGTCCTTACTATACAGTAAAAATGCACACAAAGCCCATACTAGAGAGAAGGCCACTCTGTGACCAGTCCTTTATTAACCAGCACTAAAGTGATGAAGGTGGGTGGAGCTTCCCCTTTTATATCTGAAAGTCCAGGTTAGGAGTGTCTCCCACAAGTTCACCACCTAGTGGTCAGTGTTCTCACAGTGTACAACTTAGGTCAGTTTATACATGGATTACAATGACAGTTGAATACATGACATCACCTCCCCGCCAAAGTCTTATTGGGACCACAGGTTACGTCTCTGGTGGTTTACGCTCCCTTGTAGAGTGCCTGAGTTGGGGCTCCTGCTGTTGGGCGCTGCCCTGAGTGTCTGCTGTTTGCAGTGCCTCAGGCCTGTCCGGACTGCCCACAGTGACTGGGCTCTCCTCCACTTGGTTCCGGTGTTCGGTCACCTGTGGTGGAGTGAACTCTACATCGTGTTCTTCCTCTGCTTCTTCTATGGTGTTGCTGAACCTCCTTTTTGTTTGATCCATGTGTTTGCGGCAGATTTGTCCATTGGTAAGTTTAACTACCAGAGTCCTATTCCCCTCTTTGGCAATCACGGTGCCTGTGAGCCATTTGGGCCCTGCAGCGTAGTTGAGGACAAAGACAGGGTCATTGACATCAATACATCGCGCCCTCGCATTCTTTTTGTCCAGACTTTGATCGGATGGACTGCCATGGGTGAGCCTTCGCTTTTGAAAGCTTCAACAGCCATGACCATCTCAGCACCATGCTCGGTTGCCCCCTCAGTGGTGGCTACTGGGAGCCTGCTGAATGCATCGGCGCAGTTTTCAGTGCCCGGTCTGTGCCGAATTGTATAGTCACAGGCGGCTAAGTGAGTGCCCACCTCTGTATGCGGGCCGACGCATTTGCATTTATGGCCTTGTTGTCGGTCAAAAGGGACGTTAGGGGTTTGTGATCTGTCTCCAGCTCAAATTTCCTGCCAAACAGATACAGGTGCACACTGCATGTACACATGCAAGCGCTTCCTTTTCTACCATCCTGTAGCCCCTTTCTGCCTGGGACAGACTTCTGGAGGCATAAACTACCGGCTGTAACTGACCCTTGGCATTAACATGCTGCAACATACACCCAACCCCACAGGATGACGCATCGCACGTTAAAACAAGTTTCTTACATGGGTCATATAGTTGGAGCATAACAAATTCCGTGCTCAATCAAAAGCCCTTTCCTGGCTGTCCCCCCAGACCCATTCGCGACCTTTGCATAGGATCACGTGTAGCGCTCTAACAGCGTGCTCAATTTGGGAAGAAAGTTACCAAAATAGTTCAGGGGCCCCAGGAACGAATGCAGTAGGTCTGATCCCGTCTGCTGCTACCCTCATCCCCAGGAATTCTACCTCTGGAGCTAAGAAGACACACTTCGCCTTTTTCAATCGCAGCCCTACCTGGTCCAGTCTGCGTAGCACCTCCTCCAGGTTGTGGAGGTGTTCTTCAGTATCGCAACCCGTGATGAAGATGTCGTCTTGAAAAACCACCGTCCTTGGAATCGACTTGAGGAGGCTTTCCGAAAGATCGCGGCGGCCGAGCGAATCCCGAACGGACATCTGTTGTACTCAAACAACCCCTTGTGTGTCGTGATCGTGGTCAGCTTCTTCGACTCACTCGCCAGCTCCTGGGTCATGTAAGCTGAGGTCAGGTCCAATTTTGAAAAAAGTTTGCCAGCAGATAGCGTTGTAAAGAGGTCCTCTGCTCTCGGTAGCGGGTACTGGTCTTGGAGTGACACCTGATTGAAGGTGGCCTTGTAATCACCATGTATCCTGACCGACCCATCCGACCCATCCGGGCATCATCTCGCCCAGTCACTGAATTCGACTGGCGAGATGATGCCTTCCCTCAGCAGGCGGTCCAATTCACCTTCTATCTTTTCCCGCATCACGTACGGCACCGCTCTGGCCTTGTGGTGTACTGGCCTGGCGTCCGGGTTTATGCGAATCACTACCTTGGTCCACATGAAAGTGCCAATGCCGGGTTGAAATAGTGAGTCAAATTTGTCCAGGACCTCTGAGCATGATATTCGCTCCACAGAAGAAATTGCATTGACATCGCCCCATTTCCAGTTCATGACAGCAAGCCAACTCCTCCCCAGCAGTGCGGGACCGTCCCCCGGGATAATCCAGAGTGGCAACCTGTTCTCCGAATCTTTGTGGGTCACAACTACCGTGGTATTGTCTAGCACTGGAATGATCTCCTTTGTATATGTCCATAGCTGTGCGTCAATCGGCAATAATTTTGGCCTCCTGGCATCTAGCTCCATTGATACTGGGATGCCATTGAGGAGCACTTTCATCATTATCGGAGGCGTCCTGGTGTATGAACTGCATATGTGCTCCACATGAACTCGCTGAACTTCAGCTTCCAGCGATTTCCCCCAGTGTCCATTTGGCCTCGTAGGGCTTACATCGGGCTCGTCCTCCTCGTACATCAACCTGGCTGCAGGCTTCCTGCACATACGCGCCAAGTGACCGCTGACGTTGCAATTTCTGCAGGTATGTTGCTGATACCTGCAAGCTCTGGCTGTGTGTTTGCCTCCACACCTCCAACATGAGCCGTTGTTGGAAACAAAAGGTCCATTACCAGTCAATCGTCTCTGACTGTCTCTGTAACTGTCCTTAAACGCACCATGACAGGTGTTGATGGCCCCATTACTGGCCGCATTGTCCCTTGCGATGGCATGAATCGCCGTTCAGCTAGCCATTGTCTCTGTTGAATTCCCCCTTTGGGTTCGACTACATGCTAGGGCATATGTGATTGCCCCTGTCTGCCTGGAGAACTGTGTGCTGTGTTAACAATGTTGACTCCCTGTCCATCTGCTGCATTTAAACCAAGACTTTTGTCAAACATTATTCTGGTCTCTTCCTCCCCTGATATAAATGTCTGGGCCATCAAAGCCGCCGTTTCCAGGGTCAAGTCTTTGGTCTCAACAGTTTCCTGAAAACCCAGCGTGCCCGATGCCCTCAATAAAAAAGTCTCGCAGCATCTCCGCTCTGCATGCGTCTGGGAACTTACATAAGCTCGCCCGTTGCCGGAGATCTGCCACGAAGTCTGGAACGCTTTGCCCCTCTCGCCGCCGGTGCGTGTAAAACCGGTGTCTTGCCATGTGTATGCTGCTCGCCGATCAAGTTATTGAGCTCTTCAAAAGTCTTGTCCGCCGGCTTCTCTGGCGCTAGAAGGTCCTTCATCAGGGAGTACGTTCTGGATCCACAAACCATCAGGAGATGAGCCCTGTGTTTGTCGGCCGAATCCTGTCCCAACCATTCCTTAGTGACAAAACTTTGCTGTAGTCTCTCAATAAAATCGTCCCAATCATCACCAACACAGTATCTCTCGTCTGTGCTGCTAGTGGCCATGTTCGCGTGGTTTAAATCCCAGTTTTTTGTTGCCAATGATATGTCCTTACTATACAGTACAAATGCACACGAGGCCCATACTAGAGAGATGGTCACTCTGTGACCAGTCCTTTGTTAGCCAGCACTGAACTGATGAAGGTGGGTGGAGCTTCCCCTTTTATACCTGAAAGTCCAGGTTACAAGTGTCTCCCACAAGTTCACCACCTAGTGGTCAGTGTTCTCACGGTGTACAACTTAGGTCAGTTTATAAATGGATTACAATGACAGTTGAATACATGACACATGTATCCTATCCCACATCAAGTCCCACTGACCCATTACCTCTGTACTCGCTGACCTGCATTGACTCCTTGTCCACCAACACCTCCAATTTAAAATTCTCAGCCCTATGTTTAAATTCCTTCATGACCTCTGCCACCCTAACACTCTAAGCTCCTCCAGTCCTAAAATTCCCCCCAGAACTCTACATTCTTTTCTCCTCTTGCCCCACCATTGGCAGCCGTGCCTTCAACTGTTATTCAGCCCCACATTCTGGAATTTACTCACAAAACCTCTCCGCCTCCCTCTCCTTCTTTAAGACCCTCCCAAACCCATCTCTTTGACCAGGATTTTGGTCATCTCTCCTAATAGCTCCTTTCTTGGCTGGGTGTCCTTTTTGGTCTGATTACACTTGTGTGAAGCACCTTGAGATATTTTTCAATGTTAAAGGAGTAATATAAAAGCTGGTTGCTGTTGTTCCGCCAGTGACTCAATAGGCAAAAGTACTACATGATATGCTCTTTAACAATAGGAGGTGCCTAATGACAACTTGATTCCCAATCAGATGTTCTTACCAATTTCAACATGTCAACGGATTCAATATGCCAACATGTCAAATGGTCCCATTCCTTGTAATCTATAAGGTTAAATGAAACAGGGGTAGGTTCCAGTACTGAGGTGTTCATGGATCTAGACTGGGTCTGGATCGCTGATACACGTACCATGGTCCTGCGTTGCATGTATCAGTGATCCAGAACAAGTCTAGATCCATGAACACCTTAGTACTGGAACCTGCTGCTGTATCATTTAAACTTATAGGTTATAAGGAATGAGGCCATTTGACATGTTGAATCCGTGACATTATCCAAAAATATTTTAGAGCGCTGGATTAAGAAAATAATGTGCAGGAATCAGGTTAAAAGTCCAAAATAAATATGTTTATTAAACAATTGTATAGCACATATGTACTTAGCTTAACATAACTTATCTTTTAACTTTAGTAACTTTAAAAACTTTAATAAATTTTGTGTCAAACTTTTAAATGAACAACCAAACAAACAAGCCATGTATCCTCCTCCTTAGCGCCGTGCGCCACTCCTGCCCCAGCTGATGCCACTACCCCTGCGCGTGCCCGCTGTCGCAGACTTCTGCTTCCTCGTTTCCCGCCCTAACCCAAGGTTTATTCTGTTTTCTTTCCGACGGGGCGTTTCTTGTTACAGTTACGACAGGGACAGAGCTAGCATGTGTCATTATGGAAGGCCCGGTTTCCTCTTCATAATCATCCTCAGCCTGTAGATCAATCCCTGACTTTGGTCTGGGGGTTACAACGTTCCTGGCAGCAATGACAGCCTGGGTGTGCCCCCTTATTTCTGCTACTACCTCTGTCATTTGTCTCGAAAGTCTTGCCATCTCTAATGATAGTCCCGCAATTTCTCCCCTCACCTCATCCATTCCTCCAGTCAGTGTTGCTATTTCATCTCTCAGTCCCGCTAATTCTACCCTCACCCCACCGAAGGTTTCCAGGAGCGATCGCAAATGTTGGATGTTCTACCCACTCATCCCCACGAGATGTCCTATGTTCTCTGCATCCTGTGTTTCTGCTTCAGCTCTCCCTTCCACCATCCTCTGACGTCTTGTAGATGTGGCTTGCTGCAACACACTGGGACCCGCAGCCTCAGATGGCAATGTCCCGTCGGTTGATTCGCTAAGGAAAGGGATTTGAATTCGCGAGGGGTTTACCATCTCTAAATCCAGTGTAACCATCTCGTTGTCAAAGTCTTCCTGCTGCCCTTCATTCTCCTGATGTAGAATATCTGGAATGGCGGGTTCCTGAACATGCTCTTCTTCTACTTCAGGTGCACCTTCTGTCTTCTCCTGATGCACAACATCTGCAAAACATAAGAGGGATGCTTGGTTAGCAGCATTGAGGAAGGAGAAGCGTAGGCAGCACATGCAGTACGTAACATTTAGCCAACCCAGACTGTGCAATTTTCAGGGCTTACCCTCGGTTTGGGAAACTGAATCCAGTTTCCACGTTGATGGTTGGTCTTCTGTAAGCTTTAATCATATAAGCTATCCTCTGCTCCACGGCTGTTAGTTGCAGTCTACTTGCCAGCCCTCCTCCAGTTTGTGACCATTCTCGGTTGATCTGTGACACCATCTTCTGCAAAGATGAAAATGGAACTTTTGAAGAAAGGGTCCTTCTGAAAACGCACACACACGCACACACACGAATTACATTTGCAGATGTTATTGCGGTGCATAAATATAAATATAATTTAAAACGTAAATAAATTAAAATTAAACTATTACTTACAGTCACTGCTTTTCCGAGGGCCTGCCACTTCTTTTTGAGCTGTGCACTGCTTCTTGGGGTAATGGACATTGCATTAAACTCTACTGCGACCTGGTCCCGAACTTTTTCGAGTACAGAGGGTTTAAGTTTCTTTTCACCGAAGCTCCCCTTGTTTTCAAGAACTTCCCATCTACTCTCAATTATGTCTAGCAGGGGCTCAATTTCTTCCGCGAGAAATCGCTTGGCCCTTACAGCTTCCCCTTCTCCGTCTCTGTCTCTGCCACTTTCGCTTTCTCTGCGCCCTTCCCTTGCACACATCTTTTGATTGAAGCTGGATTTCCTACCGGCAAATCCACCTCTGCCACCAATGGATTCTCACTGGTGATCCAGACAGACCCTACATGTGCTGATTTTTTTTTTACAGCGCATGCGCAGAGATTTTTTTACGCGTGTGCGTAGCGCATTTTGGGCTCACACTGTTAGCTCCGCCACCCCCCGCCCCCCCCACCCCACCCCCCGCCGAGATGGACTCGGAAAGCACGGTGCTACATTTAGGTTTCATTTCGGGAAAACTAGCGGTTTTTATTTTCGGCACTGACGGTGGTGAGAAAAACATGCATGCAGTTAAGTGATGCCATAATTTTTCATTGGAGAAAATAGGGACCAATGAACTCACAACCTTCTAGAGTACTACCCACTGAGCCATGGCTGACACCTATTCAACACTTTAAGTACAATCTCATCAATGAACTTTAGTGTAAGGAGCTACAGTTGCATTATAAAAATTATCTGGTGCAGATAAACAGTCTTAGTTGACCAATGCTGACTAAATGTTTGTCACAACCAAAATAACAGGCGCTCGAGTAGGTTGTCAGTGCCAATAAAAAGCCCATAATCTTTGATTTAAACTCTTGGCAACATAACAGCAAACACAAAGTGAGGATTCCACAGTGCAATGATCTGCAAAGGGAAAAGGATTTGACTGAAATATCAGCAGGCATGAACAACTTGAATCAAAGTGGGTGGTGGGTTTGTGAATTTCGTATGGTGTGTGGAGAAGGCGTGGGGAGTCATCAGCAACTTGTATTTATATAGAGCCTTTAATGTAATAAAATGTTCCAAGCAATGTTCCCTTAAAGCTCTGTAGCTCCCGCACACCGACTTTTAGATAGGAAAAACCATGCATTTTGAATGGGCCACGCAGACCCTTAAAGGGGCCATGCACCCCAAAATAAATTAAAGAAAACATTGGTCTGAAGGTGTATCAAACAAAATCTGACACCACATAGGGAGATATTCGAACGTGATGAAAAACCTGGTGAAAGAGGTAGATTTAAAGGAGCATCTTAAAGGAGAGAGGTGGAGAGATGCAGAGGTTTAGGGAATTACAGAGCTAACAACCGAGACAGCTGAAGGCACGGCCGCCAATAGTGGGGCGAAGGAAATTGTGGAAACTTAAATAGGGTGCCAGAATTGGAGCTGTGCAGAGATCTCAGAGGGTTGTAAGGCCATTGTTTTCGGTCCCCGCCACAAACTCCATTCCCTGGCCACTGATTCCCTCGCTCTCCCTGACAAATGTCTGAGGCTGAACCAGGCTGCTCGCAACCTTGGTGCCATATTTGACCCCAAGATGAGAATCCAACCACATATCCACGCCATCATTAAGACCACCTCCAGAACATCGCCCGACCCTGTCTCAGCTCATCTACAGCTGAAACCCTCATCCATGCCTTTGTAACCTCAAGACTTGTCTATTCCAATGCACTAGTGGCTGGTCTCTCACATTCTACCCTCCATAAACTTGAGGTCATCCAAAACTCTGCTGCCAGTGTCCTAACTCGCACCAGGTCCCGTTCACCAGTCAGCCCTGTGGTCGCTGAGTTACAATGGCTCCCGGACTGGCAACACCTCAATTTAAAAAATGTCATTCTTGCTTTCAAAACCCTCCACGGCCACGCCCCTCCCTATCTCTGTAATCTCCTCCAGCCCCAAAATCCTTTGAGATCTCATCTCAATTCTGACCTCCTGAGCATCCCTGATTTTAATCGCTTTACCATTGATGGCCGTGCCTTCTGTTGTCTAGGACCTACACTCTGGAATTCCCTTCCTAAACCTCTCCACTTCTCTTTCCTTCTTTAACACACTCCTTAAAACCTTTCTTTCTCTTACATCTTTCTGCCCTAATATCTCCTTATGTGGCTTGGTGTCAATTTTCTTTTGAAAACACTCCTGTGAAACACCTTGAGACATTTTACAATGTTAGAGGCGCTAATTAAATACATTTTGTTGTTGTTGTTGTTGGAGGAGGCTACAGAGGTAGGATGGGTGGAGGCCCTGGAGGGATTTAAACAGGAGGATGAAAATGTTAAAATCGAGGCACCAATGTAGGTCAGCGAACACAAGGGCGGTAAATTGGACTTTGTGTGAGTTAGGGTACAGGCCGACAAGGGAGAGACTGGCGGCTACCCACCCAGCTTGGGTTCCTTTGAAGAAAGACCAGTAAGGGAAATGGTATTTACAGCAGAAATATAAAACGAGAAAACGAAATACTGAGAAGAAGGGTCCAGTAGCCTAAGGCTGTGGATGGAATTTGCACAACGCAAAGTGATTTTTTTTTTAAGTGTCTGTTGAAGTAGATAATCAGTTTACTAATCGGATTAAAATTCAAAGGGCAGGCATGGAACAAATTAGCAATGGAACAGATGATCTCTAATGGTGCCCCGTCAACTTGGCTGATATACTGCGGGAAGTGATCTTCTTGCCTTTCATCAGCATAGTTGAGGTGCTGCGCGATATATGATCCACCTCATCGGCTGACAGTACACCTTTACATGACCGTGGCTTCAAACTTTACAAAGTCCCTCATTTTTGACCTTCAAAAGCTGAAACCTGAATTCACATCCTTGGCAGCCTGTTATTAAGGTACAAGAATGAACTGGATCACCAATTACCTGCAACTCCAGCTCCTTGCTGAGAAATGTGACCTGAAACATGACTGGATTTTAACTCTGATAGTGGGTATTGCAGTGAATGGAATGCCTATAAAGAATATATAATTGTACGGTTTTTGCTTTCCTTGTCCTTACTACAGTTCTTTGACTCTGGGATTTACAGGAACAAAATATACACGACACAAAGGTTTAGGCTCAACCCAAAACTATTAGTTTATTAAAACCAACAACACACGGACAAAACCCCTTGAAGATTTGGTTGAAACGTACAATCACCCAATCCGGCTGGTCATCACCGATGTCGATTATCGTCCCTGGAGCTGGGAATGACTGGTCCCTGTCCGTCTTCACCTGACTGCCGCAGTGCTCAAGAGCGAGAGAGTCTTCCTGTGTGTTTCCCTGTCGATGTCTTTCTGTCTTAAAGTCTTTTTGTCACAAAGCACTTCCCCAACAGTAGTTTCTGTTGCTGGTCTGAGGTTGACTGTAGGCCCTTTCCTTGGTTGCAGCTTGTATCTCGAAGACTGGCTGGCTTCTGTTTCTGTACTGCTGTGGACAGACGCACCAACATTATCGTCCTCGGCCAGGCCAACATCCCCAGCATTGAAGCACTGACCACACTTGATCAGCTCCGCTGGGTGGGCCACATTGTCCGCATGCCAGACACGAGACTCCGAAGGCAAGCGCTCTACTCGAACTCCTTCATGGCAAACGAGCCAAAGGTGGGCAGAGGAAACGTTACAAGAACACCCTCAAAGCCTCCCTGATAAAGTTCAACATCCCCACCGAAACTTGGCAGTCCCTGACCAAAGACTGCCTTAAGTGGAGGAAGTGCATCCGGGAGGGTGCTGAGCGCCTCAAGTCTCATTGCCGAGAGCATGCAGAAAACAAGCGCAGGCAGCGGAAAGAACGCACGGCATACCTGTCCCACCCTCCCTTACCCTCAACGACTGTCTGTCCCACCTGTGGCAGGGACTGTGGCTCTCGTATTGGACTGTTCAGCCACCTAAGGACTCATCGAAGAGTGGCAGCAAGTCTTCCTCGATTCTGAGGGACTGCCTATGATGATGATGATGATGATGATGACTGCTGTGTTCTGCTGCCTTTGAAAAATGGGTCTTCTTTGTATCAAAAACCAACTTGTAATCTTGGAACCTTGTAAACTTGTAATATGATGGCCGCATCAAATGTGAACTCTTCATCGCTTATTGTTCCTCATCTAGAGTCATTGTTCATGATTATCTTCCCAAGGTGACTTAATGGTTGGTTTTCTGGTGGCATTCATATCCACATGGCTCAGGGTTCGAGCCATTGTCTAGGTCTACCCGGGTACCAGCCTTTCTGGAGCCACAGTCCAGAAACAATGTAACCCTTTAAGGTCAATGAATATCTGAATGTTCCTGTATCTTTTCTGACCAGAAACCATTGAAGGTGCGAATGTCTCTCTTCTGGTGAATGTCCCTCATGATGTCTGATGGTTTGGCTGCAGTGTAAGAATTAACCTTTTTCTGCTCAGCTCTTTTTGCAAGCTGTGATACAATTCTGAGTTTTTATATTCAGTAGTCGAATTGTTACCGTTAGGGGGGAGGAACGGATCCTACATAATTCTAGAGCAGGCCAAACTTGCTTTAATTGAAGTCCCCTGCATTATTGTACAACGCAAGGCGTCTAACCATTTATTTCTCAATTCAAGGCAACAGATCCAATTTAGGTCATATTTTTCTCCACTGAGACATAACAATTTGCATTTGATGCAGCAAAACCACCAAATTAATTTCAGATTAGGGTTAAGTCACTGTTGTAATGCAGGAAACGCATCAGCTAATTTTACAGAACTGTAGTATCATAGAAACCTATAACACAGACGGGGGCCATTCAGCCCCTCGTGCTTGTGATGACTCTTTGAAAGAGTAGTCATGCTTAGTCCCACATCCCCACTTTATGTCCGTAACCCTGCAAGTTCCTCATCCTCAAGTATCTGTCCAATGACCTTCTTTAAAATTATTTATGGAATCAGCTTCCAGCACCTTTTCAGGTAGAGGGTTCCAGACACCGACAACTATCTGTGAAAAAAAACTCCTCATCTCCCCTCTAGATCTTTGATGAATGATTTTCAGTTTATGAGCTGTGGTTATTGACCCACTCACCAGAGGGAATAGTTGTTCTCTATCTATTCTAACAAAACCTCTCATCATCTTGAAAACCTCGATTATGTCACCTCTTAACCTTCTCTGTTTCAAGGAAACAGTCCTAACTTTTCTAGCCTCTCCTCATAATTAAAGTCCCTCATCCCTGGTAACATTTGGTAAATTATCTATCTAATCATAGCCAGAAAATCTCCTGCAATGGCTTCTCTTCCCACTCCCGCATCGTTACCTCTGGTGTCCCCCAAGGATCTGTCCGAGGCCCCCTCTTACTTCTCATCTATATGCTGTCCCTTGGCGATATTATCCGAAAACTCGGAGTCAGTTTCCACATGTACGCTGACGACACCCAGCTCTACCTCTCCTCCACTTCTGTCGACCCATGCTTGGTATCTAAATTGTCAGACTGCTTGTCTGACATCCAGTACTGAATGAGCAGAAATTTTATCCAATTAAATATTAGGAAGACTGAAGCCATTATCTTTGGTCTCCGCCACAAACTGCGTTCCCTAACTACTGACTCCCTCCCTCTCCCTGGCATCAATCTGAGGGTGAACAAGACTGTTCGTAACCTAGGTGTCATATTTGAGCCTGAAATGAGTTTCCATCCACATATCCGTGGCATAACTAAAACCGCCTTTTTCCACCTCCATACCTTCCGCCCTTGCCTCAGCTCTTCTGCTGCTGAAACCCTCATTCATGCCTTTGTTACCTCTTGACTTGACTACTCCAACTCAATTCTGGCCGGACTCCCACATTCTACACGACGTAAATTTGAGGTCATCCAAAACTCAGCAGCCTGTGTCCTAACTCGCACCAAGTCACGATCACCCATCACCCCTGTGCTTACTGACCTACATTGGCTCCCAGTTAAACAATGCCTCGATTTCAAAATTATCATCCTTGTTTACAAATCCCTCTATGGCCTCGCCCCTCCCTATCTCTGTAATCTCTTTCAGCCTCACAATCCCACGAGATTTCTGCGCTCCTCAAATTCTGCCCTCTTGAACATCCCTAATTGTAACTACTCAACCATCGGTGGCCGTGCCTTCAGCTGCTTAGGTGCTAAGCTCTGGAACTCCCACCTTAAACCTCTCCGCCTCTCTACCTCTCTTTCTCCTTTAAGACGCTCCTTAAAATCTACCTCTTTGACCAATCTGCCTTACTATCCCCTTTTGTGGCTCGGTGTCAAATTTATATGTTTTGTCTTGTAACATTGTTGTGAAGCGCCTTGGGACGTTTTACTACGTTAAAGGTGCCATATAAATAAAAATTAAATCTTCTCTGTACCCTTTCTAAGGCTTTTAATTCTTTTCTGAAGTGTGCTGCCCAGAATTGTCCTATGAGGCCTAACCAGCGATTTATGAAGTTTTACCATGATCTCTTTGCTTTTATATTCTATTCTGCTATTTATAAATCCAAGTAACCCATATACCTTTTTAACCACCTTATCAACTTGCCCTGCCACCTTTAAAGATTTGTGTATACGGCCTCTAAGATCTTTCTGCTCAACTTCAAAATCATGCCATTTATATTATACTGTCTTTCTACAGTAGTCCACCCAAAGTGCATTACTTCACACTTCTCTGCATTGAATTCCATCTGCTATGCTTCTGCCCATCTCACCATCTTGTCTATGTCATCCTGAAATATATAACTATCCTCATCACTATCTACTACTTTGCTAAGTTTTGTATAATTTCCAAACTTTATAATGTTGCTCCCCACACCCGAGTCGAGGGGGTAGACTTTCCACAAGGCCCTCACCGCCTGATTGCCACCCAGAAAATACTGCTAAGCTTTATCAGTTAATGCCGGCAAAAGTTTCCACTAATTAGGTAATTAAAACCGACTGGCTAGAAAATGGTTCTTACACCAAGGTTCTCAGCGGTTTCTGGGCGGTTACAGCCGAAAATAGCGAGAAATACATTTTTTAAATTTAATCTGAGTTGGGCTTCGGGAAGGGAAAAACTCAAAAAATATTATTTCACTTAAACAAAAAATAAAAAGTTATAAAAACATTCTCAAGACACTTTTTAATGTAATCGTCGTTTTAGAATTTAAAAAATAATTATAAAAAACTTTAGCTTACCTTTCTTTGAGGGTACGCACCTACCGCCCTGTTTCCGGCAGCTTTTTGTGGGTGGTTTCCTCGGCGGTGTGTATGGGTCCTCCGTTGAGGCCAAACTTAGATCCTGGCAGTTTTCTTGCTGGTGTACGTAGGCGGTTTGCTACCCAGCGGTCTTTTCAAAATGTGGGCGGAACTCTTTGCCGGGAAAGGAAACTTTCGCCGGGCGGTTTTTCGTCAAAAAACAGCTGTACTGCCGAGAAAACTGCCAAAAGTGAAGGTGAAAGTTTAGCCTTAGGTTATTTATAAAGTTTGAAGAGTAATGGACTCAAAGCTGACCCTTGGGAAACACCACTGCAAACGACCTCCCCGTCTGAAAAACATCCATCCACCACTGCCCTTTGTCTCCTGTCACTGAGTCAATTTTGTATCCATACCCCCACTTTCCCCTGAATTCCATGGGCTTCCAACTTCTTAACAAATCTCCTGTGTGGCCCTTTGTCGAATGCCTTCTGAAAGTCCATATTTACAACAGTTATTGCACTACCTTGATCAACCTTCTCTGTTACCTTATCAAAGAATTCAATCAAGTTAGTCAGACAGGATTTGCCTTTAAAACTCCATGCTGGCTCTCCTTGATTAACCCATGCCTGTCCCTGATAATGGTTTCCATTAACTTCCCCACCACTGATGTTAAGCTGACTGTAGTTTCCTGGTTTATCCCTCTCCCCTTTCTTGAATAGTGGTATAACATTAGCAATCCTCCAGTCCTCCGACACTACTCCTGTATCCAATGAGGATTGAAAGACTGTGACCAATGTCTCTGATATTTCTACCGTTGCTTCTTTCAGCAACCTAGGATGCATTCCATCTGGATCAGGTGTCTTACCAACCTTCAGTAATGCTAATCTTTTTAGTGCGTCTTCTCTATCTATTACTATTCTGTCACTCTCCCTGCACAGCACAATTTGCGTACAGCAAGGTCCCACAAATAGCAATGCAATAATGACCAGATCATCTGTTTTAGTGATGTTGGTTGCGGGATAAATTTTGAGTCCACCTGAGAGGGTAAATACTTCATCCAAAAGATGGCACCTCCAACAGTGCAGCGCCCCCTCATTACTGAACCAAAATGTCAGTCTGAATTAACAAGCTATGTGAAGGAAGATGAATTGTAATTAAAGATCTTTAATGAGGGGTAGAAATTAACATCTTGACGAAGGAGGCAAAGGAAATCTGGACAAAAGGAGGAGAGCAAATGATCTCAAAGTGAATATCAAAAGCAAACATGAAAATTCATGTCTCAAGAGGCAAAATTCAGCTGCAGACCAACTGAAGAGAGCTGAAATGTTGGATCCGATCTGTGTATACCTATCGACATCTGCCTACTCATCAATTAATGACATAGAAATATATAGGGGCCGATTTTCAGCAGCCCACCGCCCACTGTCACCGACTGTTGCCCACTCCCGCCAACATTCCTCCTGCAGATCAACACACTGCCACTTTTGGGGTGGCTTGGAGCGGGCGGGAGGGGAGAGCCACCGGGAACCGCCCGCTGATGTCAGCGAACGGCTGAGTGGCGCAACTGAGCTCCCGCCCGCCGAGCTCCCAGTTTCCTGTGGACAGGAGTCAGCGAGAATCAGCAGCAGAACAGGGGTGGACCGCTGGCTGCAGGCTGGTCTGTCCCCGACGGTAAGTCTGAAGAACCTGAAACAAAGGTAAGTGAACGTTTAAAAAAACATTTCAACAGCGACTTACCTGCATGGGGTCCCCTGAAGGTCTTCGGATAGTTTTTGTATTTTTTATTTGTGATTTTTATTTTCAGGTCTTCGACCCTCTGTGGGCCCGACTCCATCCTCGGCGGCACTTCGGTGGTGAGCGCCTCTGCCACCGAGAATGTGACCTCCCGCCCGTTGCTGCCCAGATTGGTGGCATACGTCGTCCATTTGCCGCCCGTCGACCTTCGAGGGACCTTCTTCATGAATATCCTGCCCAAAGTACTGTCCGGTACCTCGGCGGCCATCGGCAAAACTTTGGGCGGGCACTTGGGCGGGTGGAGGCCTTGCTGAAAATCGGCCCCATAGAATTTCACAGCACAGAAATAAGCCATTCAGCCCAAGTGGTCGATACTGGTGTTTATGTTCCACATGATCCTCCTCCCACCCCTCTTCATGTAACCCCATCAGTATATCCTTCTATTTCTTTCTTCCTCATGAATTTATCTACCTTCACCTCAAGCACTCCATGTAGTAGCTAGTTCAATTTTCTCACCACTTTCTAGGTAAAAAAGTTTCTCCTGATTTGTTTACTGGATTTATTAGTAACTATCTTGTAACTGTGGCATCTATTTTTGGTCTCCCCCACTCATGGAAACCTCGGTCCCGATATTAAAGGGGAGGCGAGAAGAGAGCGGGGTGGGGGGGTAGCTTAGAGGTCCAGCGAATTTAACAGCAGGATCTGATCACCATTTTTGGACTCTGTTTCCTGGCCTCAGCCAGGCTTTTTTTTTTTGAAATTCGTAGCCAATTGTTCCAATTCTTTGTCAAATCACAAACGCCAGAGGTCACCCTGCACACGCCAAGGATCACTCTGCGCCAATGCTCCCAGCCAAAAGGCCTAGAGCCACTGCACCGTTCCTGGAAGTACTGCAATACCAGGTTCATGCCATGGAGGTGGATGGGTCAGGTCCCCCACACACCTCCGTGGAGGTGGATGGGTCAAGCCACCCCTTGCAACACCAGGAGGCAGCCAGGGAGTGGAAAGGAGTGGGGGGAGGGGGGGAGGAGATTGGGTATTAGGGGAAAGAGCATCAATAGGGATGGGTCCGGAGAGATCAGCGAAGGTGGAGAGAAGATTGCTGGGGGGGTGCGCGTGGGGGCGGCCGTGGAGAAGCTCACAGACTGGGGAGGATATCAGAAGGGCTTCGGGTCACATGGGTCGGCGAGTGTGTCTGATTACGGGGAGAGAAGCAGCTTAGTTTGGAAGGCTGGAGGGATGCACTGCTGCTCATCCTGGCCCACAAGCAATACTGGAAAGGCACTTACCTGTTCCCTGCAGCAGTCTCACCTCTTTTAGCTGACGAGTTTCCTGAGGCCTAGGAAACCCGACTCCAGTGTTAAAGCTGGTACTGCGAAAGAATCTGAGGCATGCAGCCTTATTAAAATGTTTAACTATGGATCTGCTTCCTGAGAGCAGGTTGGTCACCTGCCCCTTGTCCCGCTTTTCCCACAACAATTTGTATTTATATTGTGCTTTTACCATAGTAAAACGTCCCAAGGTGCTTCACAGAAGCGTTATCAAACAAAAATTGACACTGTGTCACATAAGGAGATATTAGGACAGATGACCAAAAGCTTGGTCAAAGAGGTAGGTTTTAGGAAGCGTCTTAAAGCAGGAAAAAGATGTGGAGTTCAGAGAGGTTTAGGCAGGGAATTCCAGAGTTTAGGGCCTAGGTAGCAAGAGAAAAGAATTCCATCCTGCTCAGTCTTTACTGATAGTTGTAACAATGAGATACAGAAAAGCTGCTGCATTTTTCATCCACCTCCATTGTACGTGATTCAATTGAAATTTTTCTAATAATGTTCTTTCGGCAGCATGGGACTGATTTTATGACCGCTGGCACATGCTCGTGCCCTCCCGATGGGCTCCCGCAGTAAGAGGGGCTCCCTTCAACAGTGCCCATTCCTACAATTGGCCCCTGTACATAGCAATGGCAAAACCAGAAGATCCCCATCAGTCCTATCATGGAATCATACAGCACAGCAGGAGGCTGTGCGGTTTCGATCCTACCAGCTTCATGACACAACAACAACTTGTATTTATGTAGCGTCTTTAACATAGTAAAATGTCTCAAGGAACTTCATAGGAGTATTATAAGACAAAAAAATTTGACACCAAGCCACATAAAGAGAAATTAGGACAGGTGACCAAAGCCTTGGTCAAAGAGATAGGTTTTAAGGAGCGTGTTGATGGAGGAAAGAGATGGAGAGAGGCGGAGAGGTTTAGGCAGAGAATTCCAGAGCTTTGGGCCTAGACAACAAAAGACACGGCCACTAATGGTTGAGCCATTATAATCAAGGATGTTCAAGAGGGCAGAAATAGAGGAGCACAGATATCTCAGGTGGTTGTGGGGCTGAAGGAGGTTACAGAGATAGGGAGGGGCGAGGCGATGGAGGCATTTGAAAACAAGGATGAGAATTTTGAAATCGAGGCATTGCTTAACTGGGAGCCAATGTAGGTCAGGGGTGATGGGTGAACAGGACTTGGTGCAAGTTAGGACATGGGCAGCCGAGTTTTGGATCATCTCAAGTTTACATAGGGTAGAATGTGGGAGGCCAGCCAGAAGTACGTTGGAATAGTCAAGTCTAGAGGTAACAAAGGTATGGATGAGGGTTTCAGCAGCGGATGAGCTGAGGCAAGGGCAGAGACGGTCGATGTTATGGAAGTGTAAATAGGCGGCCTTAGTTATGCTGAGGATATGTGGTCAGAAGCTCATTTCAGAGTCAAATATGATGGAGAAATGTTGTGGTGAATGTCATGGTTGGACAGTTGGGAGTTTATAAGTACAGTTGTAAGAGAGTTGGGAGAGAGTTTTTTCCAGGGGCGGTACAGACGGAGGTAGGGTTGAGGGGGAGAGGGGGTGGAAGGGGGATGTGGTGGCGAGTGATACGAGGAAGTGGTCAGAGATGGCTTTATCTGTGATTGACACAGCACCTAGCTGTTTCTTCAATGAGTTCAGTACCTGGGCCCTAAGCGCACTTCCCAGCAAGCTGTTCCAATAGTTAGTCACCCTTCTGGAGTCTCTCCAAGCCTTCCCTTTCACAGCTCTGAACCTGTGCCCAGTTGGCGTCGGCTGAAAGTATTGTTCTGGAAAACGTTCCCAATCCCATTAAGTAATTTAAATCCCTCTTTTTGTCCACCTCTGAACAGCAGCAATAACTTGCATTTATCATGTGCCTTTAATGTAGAATACGTTCAAAGGGGAAAGCGGCAGTGGGAAATATTTCTCAAAACATTTATTTTATTAATTAAATTAATTCATGCATTTGTTGCCTCCAGACACGACTATGCCAGTGCTCTTCTGGCCGGCCTCCAACCTTTCACCCTGCGTAAACTTGAGCTCATCCAAATGTCTGCTGCCTGTTTCTTAACTCACACCAAGTCCTGTTCACCCATTACCCCTTTGCTTGCTGACCTACCTTGGATCCCGATCTGGTAACACCTTAAATTTCAAATTTTCCTCCTTGTATTCATATCCCTCCATGGCGTCACCTCTCCCTACCTCTGTAACCTCCTCGAGCCCTACAACTCTCCGAACTCTATGCTCCTCCAATTCTGGCCTCTTGAGCATCCCGGATTTCCTTCCCTCCATTGGCGTCTAGACCTTAAGGTCTGGAATTCCCTCCCTCAACTATGGTCTTGCAATAATACATTTTCTATGGGCGCACAAGTGACACATGGATGAACATGGTTTTTGTCCTCAAACTATGATGTTGATATTTAAAACACAATTCAGGGCTTCCAAAGAGAACCCAACGAAAGGAAAGCATTCTCATGTCTCCCCTTCTCTTCTAATAACCTCAATTATGTTTTCCAACTCCCCAGACTCCCCAGGGGGCCCCTGCACCAACACCTGTACCGCTGCAGGTCGTGATCACCACGGGTGACGAACACCAAAGTGAGGAGGAGGAGGACGAAACCGAGCCTGATTTCTCATCTGTGATACCTGCGGACACGTCATCCTCAACGGATGAAGTAGCGGGGCCAAGCGGCTTGCAGCAGGCCACTCCAAGTTGTCCAGTGCCCACGCCGACCTGGCGGAGGTTGAGTCGGCAAGGTAGGCACGTGCTGCGACGGGCAGATGTCAATGAGGACTTGATGTCAATGTCGAGGGCGAGCCTCGATATCGGTTGAAAGCTTGGTGGGTCAAGCGGCAACATTGCCGCACTGTCTGCGGAGAATAACGGAGTCATGGAACAGATAGTTGCGGCAATGGGGTAAATGACCAACTCTGTCGATGCCTTGCGGCACGTGATAGTTTTGAGATACGGCACTGCACCCCAAGGTGCCTTACCACCAACCAGCATGACAGATGCGAAACAGGAGGAAGAACTTCCTTCTAACTCAGAAGACGTTTCTTCGCAAACGTCTTCTCCTCCAGCCACTGCAATCATTCTGCCAACTTCACCACCCCCGGCAACAGCAGTCCGTGAGGTGCTCTGCTGCAAGACGTCTTGTTCCTGTTGCTCAGGGAGTACATGGGAAACGGGGGGGTTACAACAAGGGGGGGGTTCAAGGTACAGGAGGGAAGCGTGGCCACAGGTGGGGTGGGGGCCATATATTATTGTTGTTATTAAAAAAAATTGTTGAATGTTGACTGTTGGGGATGGTGGGAGGGTGTTGTTATATTGTTCTGTTAAAAATGTTGTTCACTGTTGGGGGTTGCGGTGGGTGGGGGGCGGTGTTATATATATTTGTTAAAAAAAATTAAAGTTACCTGTTAAATTATTTAAAATCTGTATTTAAGTTTCCAATTGTTGTGAAGTGTCTTCTAATAACGTAAGGTAAAACATCAATACAATGTTTGGAAACAATGGCCAGGCCAGGCCAGGCCAGGCAAGGATGAAACGTAACACAACTGTAACTGTTACCAACGTAACTTCACGGAAAGCATTCATTTCTGAGCTGTTGACGCTAGAGTTTTGCAGCTGCGTAATTACCACGGGGCTTTCCAGTGGTGTGTGGGGGGACGTGGGGGCATGGGTTCATTGCCCGGCTGATTGTGCTCCCCGATGTCCTCGTCCTCCTCCTCATCTTACTCTTCCGCCTCCCCTCCTGAGGTGAACCGGAAATCCCATCTGACAATTGTTGTCCTCTTCTGATAGTTAGGTTATGCAACATGCAGAACTCTGTGACCTGCTCAGGGTGGTATTGTAGGTTGCCTCCTGAGTGGTCCAGAAACTCCAATTGTCTTTTCGACGATATTTCGCGTAGCTATATGGCTTTCATTGTAGCGCTTCTCGGCTTCTGTCTGGGGCTTACGCAGGGGGGTCATGAGCCAGCTGGCAAGCCATATCCTTTATCCCCCAGCATCCAACCGTGACCTTGTGGCTGACTCTTAAACAGATCAGACACAGTGCTCTCATGCAAGATGTGCGTATCATGGATGCTCCCTGGAAAATTTGCATTTACTGCTGTGATTATTTGCTTGTGGTCGACAACGAGCTGCACATTCAGGCAGTGGAATCCCTTTCAGTTCCGAAACATCTCTGCATCCTGTAAAGGTGCTCTCAGGGCGATATGCGTACAGTCTATTTCTCCCTGCACCTTGAGGAAGTTTGCTATTCTCAAGAAACCCAAAGCCTTCTCAGTCTGTGCCTCCCTGGTCATAGGGAAATTTATAAAGTCCATCCTGCATGCTTAAAAGGCTTCAGTCACTTGTCAAATGCAGCAATGTGTGGCGTGCTGAGAGATATCGCAAATGTCGCCAGCTGAGGCCTGAAAGGAGCCCGATGCGTAGAAGGAAAGTGCCACAGTAACCTTAGCCTCAACGGGTAGTGCGGCCTTAATGCTGCTGGTAGGCTGCAGATTCCCTTAATTAACTGGCATATCTCACTGATGACCTCCTTTCGGAATCGCAGCCTTCTAACACACATGTTATCGGACAAGTCTAGGTATGATCGCTTATCCCTGTAAATGCGTCGGGTGTAATGTCTCCTTCTCGTGAACAGTCTGCCACCTCTTTGATTGGGCACATAATGCTCTTCAATAAATCTTCTCCCATCTCTATTCTGCAGCATGTGATTAGTCATCAATACCGGTTGAGAAATTACAGGTCACATCACTATAAATCAATATAAATGTCCTTAATTTGTCCTCAACAAATACAAATGTGATTAGATGATTGTCAAGAGTAAAAAACGCTCTTAAAATCTCTCACAAAGTGCTTCTCCTGACGAGCACTTCAAGCAGCCTTTTATTAAAGATCCCCCAAGTTACAAAATGGTGTCTGTAGTGCCGAGTTAACGTCAGGTGCTTGCAGCTTTTCTTCAGAGTCTTTTTGGGCCAGCGATCATTTGGGCGAATTATGTTGAAATGCCGAAAGTAGCGCTTGCCGATGATCTGGGCGATAATCGGACGCTAGCTTCCATTATAACTAGTATTCTCGGCCTTGTACGAGGATGACATCATATTTTTTTTAAAATAGGCCGGGCGATGCAGCTCATTCCTGTATGCCGAATGTTGCGCCGGCGATAAATGGGCGATAATCGAGCGCTAGTTTCCATTTTTCATCAAAAATGGGCGATAGCCTGAATCTTGGCGCTTATATGGGCGCTAAATGGGCGATGATGTGTCCAAAGTCTAGCCCAATAACTTTCAGAGACAGCATGAAAGAGATGACGAGGGACAGTTAAATGAGCATGAAATGGGAAAAGGTGGAGCCAGGCTGAGAGATGCACGTCCACAGAGCAGAGGATCTACCAATCCAACCATCCTGTGCTCACTGACCTACACTGCCACCCAGTTCAGTCTCGATCTTAAACTTCTTTTTCAAATTGTGCACAGCAAGGTCCCACAAACAGCAATGTGATAATAACCAGATAATCTGTTTTTTAATGATGTTGGTCGGGGATAAATATTGGCCAGGACACTTAGGGAAGAATTCCCTTGCTCTTTTTTGAAATAGTGCTTTGGGATCTTTTACATCCATCCACTGAGTGGGCAGACGGGGCTTCGATTTAATTTTTCAGCAGAAAGACGGCACTTCCGACAGTGCAGCATTTCCTCAGTGCTGCACTGGGATTGTCAGCCTAGATTATGGACTCACAGTTCTGGAGTGGGACCTGAACCCACAAACTCCTGACTCAGAGGCAAGAGTGCTACCCGCTAAATGTGCATACTTTGAGAGCCAGTTTGCAGTTAATGCTGCCACTTGGACATTTGCTTGTGCACTTGAAAAAAACTGTACACAAACAGGAGGCACCTGTGCCCTCTCAACTCCCATTCCTCCTTGCTCTTTATTAACAACAACCTGCATTTATATAGCGCCATTAACATAGTAAAATGTCCCACAGTGCTTCACAGGAGCGGAATTTGACAACGAGCCACATCAGACGATATTGGGTATTGGGATAGGTGACCAAAAGCTTGGTCAAAGAGGTAAGTTTTAGGGAGTGTTTTAAAAGACGAGAGTTCAGGGCCTAGGCAGCTGAATGTACAGATGCCAATAGTGCGGCAAAGAAAATCAGGGAGACACAAGAGGCAGGAATGGAGGAGCACAGAGAGTTTTGAGGGTTGTAGGACAGGAGGTGTTTACAGAGATAAGAAGGAGCAAGGCCATGGAGGGTTCAAAAACTAAGATGTGAATTGTAAAATCGAGGCATTGCTGGATTGGGAGCCAATATAGGTCAGCGCCCACAGGGTTCTACTCCAGTGCAAGGACTCTTTATGATGAGGTCACAGGAAGGAGAGTTCTATTCAAAATGTTTGCTTCTCAGTAGCAGTTCGAAATAATGAAACAAGAGGAACCTGTGAGACACTGATGAAGGCAGTGCAACTGAAGATACTTCACCCCTTTAAATCAGTCAGCTGCAAAGATAAACTTGAATGAATACTTTTGCTAATAAGCTCTTATATTTGAAATCTAGCTGCTGCATCCTATAGTACAAATTGCAATTGATTGCTTGTAAGAATGATTTCAACAATCCACAAAATAATAGCAGGTTGTCCTTAATAACACTAAGTAATCTCATGTAATTTCACATTAGAATTAAAATCTTATAAGTTGAGCAAAACAATTATTGTTTCTAAAATTTCATTCACAACAGTCCAAAATTGGATGAGAAAAGAAGTGCATTATGCTGAATATTCTTCAACACAATAAAAGAAGACATCCATATTAAAATATTTTCTACATCCTGATCACCTCTTAGTTACGCTGATATGACCTGTTGAACCGTTAGCCAAAGCCAACCTGGAAGCAGCCATTTTGTGTGCAGCCCCTCTTGTGTGACATCAACAAGTTCCTCTCACTGACATCATTGGCAAGCAAGTTTACCCACAATCTGTGATACATTCTTTACGACATCACATCTTTAAGAGTCAGCCACAAGGACAATGCTGGATGCTAGGTGACAACCGATATGGCCTAGCCACCTGGCTGATGACCCCACTGCGTGACACCGAGGCCAAGAAGCGATACAACCAGAGCCACAGAGACACACGCAATGTGGTCCAGAAAACAATAACTGTGCTTAAACAGCACTTCAGATGTCTGGACCACTCAGGAGATGAGCTACAATACAACCCTGAGCAAGTCGGTAAATTTGTGGCCGTGCGCTCGATGCTGCACAACCTGGCTATCAGGAGGGGCCAAGAATTGCCAGAAGGGACTGATGTTCCACCTCAAGAGAGAGAGGAAGAGGATGACGAGGGGCTGGACGCTGAGCTAGGGCCAGACAATCGGGCTGACTATGCAACCATGCCCACGACCCCCTCCAGACCGCAGGAAAGGGCCCGTAGTGGCTACATAGCTGCAAGACTCTTATGTCAGGAGCTCATAAATGAGCTATTTGGCTGAAAGATGTTGCTATAATTGACAAAGCTGACATACTGCTGTGTGTGTGCAGTTCAGACATCAATGGTGCCCATCACTTTGGTGCTAGTTAAAGTTTAAGTTGATTCAAGTTAGTTTTATTTAACCCTTTCACGTTAAGGAATCACCAGTGTGTAACGGTTCAACTATCTGAGACAATGCACAACAAGGTTATGTTGAATAAAAAACATTTTATACGACCATTGATCTGAAATCATAAGTATAATGGGCAAAAACACCCAACCCAACATCAATCAAATAGTCAAAATGTCCAGCAACACAGAATACAAATGCAAAGGAGGGTGGCCTCCATATATTACAGCAAATTGCATACACTGAGATGGAGATATAACACAGCCATCACCTCGGACATGCACCTCACTTTTCTTTCCCCCTCCCCTTCTCCTCCCCACCTCTACCCCTTCCCCTCCTCGCTCCATGGCACCTGGCCGAAGAGCTCCTCAGGTGGTGCCTCTTTGGGGGGGATGAAGGCAGAGGCAGTGGTTGCACGGGTACGGAAGCGGGGGGGTGCTGAGGTGTGAACATTTTTGAATCCAGAAGCAGGATCTTGGTCCAGCCTCTCATGTGTCATTGTCACTGGTGTTACGGAACCTAGGGGTGGAGTGCCGGGACCACTGGGAGCCCTGTGCCAGCAGTGTTCTTAGCTGTCGCCTCCAGGGCCTCCGCCAGCTGCGGAATGTACTCAGTCATCGTGCCAGAGATGGTGGCCAGCTGTCGGGATATGCCCCCCAATGCATTGAGGATCTGGTCACCAATATCTACAGTTTTCCTGGACAAATTAACCACCTCTCCGCTCTCATTTGGTGCTCATGGACCAGACCTGCCGTGTCCACGAAACCTCCGCGGGGTCGGTGCCGTACTGGGGACAAATAGGGTGCCCTGTGGCAAGGTGCTTGGGCCCGGTACCTCCAGAGTGGAGGCGGGAAAGGCCGGAGGAGCACTAGATGGCCTTGGGGTGGAATGGCTTCTGGAGCGTGGCGATGCAGATTCCTCGAAGTCAGCGCTCTCATCCGTAGAGAACAGACCCAGCGGATTGATGGGCGAGAATTGGAGCTCCTCAGCAGCAGATCTAGGATCGTCAACTGAGTCCGGCTACGTGCTCCCATCTTCTGGCCTTTGTGGTCTTGCCTGGGGCCGTGCTGCTGGCTGAGCTGCAAAACACAAAAGAGGTTATTAGAGGAGAAGGGGGTGCTTGGGTCACAAGGTGAGTCCAGCGCTACACACAGCATATGCACGACAAAAGCACCACGACTATCAACATCATCACAGACATCACATTTCATGACCATCAACACATTGTGCATTGCAATGATTTTCATTGGGCCAGCATTATTTAGAGGACAATTTGAGAACCCATCTCTCATATATTATTGTTCGGATTTGAGTGGGTGTGGCAAAAATTGACCTTTATTCACGCAATGGTATATACTTTACTCATGTGGCATCACTTCAGGGTCTGCGGCTGCTTGTGTGTCCATCTGGGGGTGCTTCCCCACGAGTGTGAGCACCCGCTCCTCAATGTCAGAGATGTCGCTGATGACTGGTGGCCCACCACCCGTTCGCCTCGGCATGGACCTAATCGTCGATAGCTTCTTCTGTAAGGTGACAGGACGACATGGCATGAGATCATTGTGTGATATCATTGCTAGGTACTGTCACAGAGACTGATACAACACAGATGTAATCATGATTATTATGATAATTATCATTTTTTAGCTAAAGACGTACACCATGAACGCAGGCTTTGAGTACAATATTCCCGGTAAAAGTGAAAGACCTCACATCTGATTATAGTCACTCATAACTCTTACAAATCAAGTTATATAAATATATAAGTACATTGAAATAAATTTGCTACTTTTGCGGATCCAACAAGGTCATTCCATCGCTTGCGACATCGGTTGCCCTCACACACATCGTTGGTCGCTGACGAGACCACCTCTGCTATCTCGGCCCATATCTTCTGGTAAGCCTTTGGGATGGGCTTCCCACGCCCTCCCTGGGTCAAATCACCCCAGCGTAACTCGACCTCCTGCAGGAGGGAGGCATTTGCCTCGTCCGAGAACCTCCTCGCTCTTTTGCGCCCTCCAATGTGCTCCTCTCCCAGCTCACTGCTTTTGCCAGCATCAGTCTCCACAGCGTGCTGTGTCGCCTCCCCCTCTCCGTCCATTATAGGCATCAAATTTGGGCAAATATCTGGCTGGTAACAGCTAATTTTTTCCCCAACTTGTTATAAAGCTCGAAACTCTCCCTTCTTGCTCCCAAGGCAGCCACACCACACATGCCTCCAATCCCGCTCAGCTCCCTTTCTCTCTGTCTCCTCATATGCACATGTCATGATGACCCTTGATCTCCTGAATAGCGGGAATCGAGCGTTGCCTTGACATTGCTAAGGACGGCAACACTTTAAGGCAGAAGGTCAGAGAGATTTAATGTTAACGCTCATTTCATATCGCTCGTGGTAACTTCCAATTTCAAAAATGGAGATGAGGGGCTTTGAGAATGGGCAACAAGCCGGCGATCTGAAAACCTATTTTTACCGCCCACGCCGGAAATAATGCCCATTTTTGGGCGATATACACAAAAGTGTAAAATCTAGCCCATGGACATATTTTGCCATATTTACAACTCAAATTTAACCACTGGTTTTCTCTTTCGAAGAGGATACCTTTGCTCTCGAGCAGAACATTCAGAACTTGGTTTTGAACTTAGACACATTCTAGGCTGAGCCTGGGGTGAATTTTTCTCCAAGGGCAATCCTTGATCTACATTTGGACTCTCTACGACTTGTCTGCCTGACTCGGACTCAGACCTCAATTCTGACTTTCTCTTGTTTCTAGTACATCTGATGTAGGAGTTGCTACTGGTACTCTACTTGTAACAAGACTATCTGACTCATCAGAAATAATCGCATCATTTCAACTTTCAACTCCTTCCACATCTGTAGGTAAAATATGATCAATGTGAACAAACCTAACCTGTCCATGATCAAACATCTTGACCAAATATGTGCGAAGGCCACATATCTTCTCTATTCTTCCTGGTAACCAATTTAACCATTTATGGTGACGGTTCTTCACTCTAACCTTCTGATTCAATTTCACACTTCTCTCTCTTACTCTACCTCTACCATGATTCTCTTTCTGTCTTCATTGTTTCTCTTCTACTGACTGTGCCAAGTTTGGCTTTAACAACGAGAACCTGGTTCGTTGCTGTCGTTTGAGAAACAACTCTGCTGGTGTTCTACCAGTATTTGTATGAAGAGTATTATGATAAGTAATCAGAAAATTTGCCAATTTCCAATGACAACTGCCATTTCTTTGGATTTGGATCCAAAATTTGATTGATGAGGGCACGTTTTACAATTTATACTGTGCACTCTGGTGCACCATTTGAAGCAGGGTGGTATGGTGGAACTTTGGTATTTTCACACCATTACTGCTCCTGAACTGTGCAAATTCTTTTGAACAAAATTGCGGCCCATTATCAGTCGCAATTTCTTCTGGGAGGCCATATGAAAAAAACAATCTTCGCAAATTGTCTTGTGTTTTACTAGTTCTTATTTTCTGCATCAGAAACACCTCTACCCACTTCGAATGGCTTTAAATCACAATGAACAATTGTTGTCCTTCTAACTCAGCAAAATCTACATGTAACCATTGCCACACTCTGGGAGACCCTTTCCATGGCAGTCATGGTACTGATGGTGGCTTCTTGCTTACCGATTGGCATGTTATACACTGACTAACGATGTACTCTATATCTTTATCTAAAGCTGGCCATCATAATTAACTCTCTGCAAAACTTTTGGGGTTAGATTTTGCATGCATACTGCCCACTTAACGTCCATGTTACCGCTGAAATGAGGTATAACGTCCAGATATCGTCCATTTAGCCACAAAATGGAAACTGACGCCCATTTTTCGGACACTTATTGCCGAGGGTTACTTTCCCCATGTGCATAATGGCGGGAAAAAATAATACCGCCCGCCCACTTTTTTTTGTCGTAAAGATCACATTTACCGAAACTAACGGCCAGCGTCACTTTCACCATCTCACACACATCTCGCCCACATTATTGCTCGCCCAAAACACCGCTCAGAAAAAGTGGAACTGTTCTGAACGAATCACAATGGCGTGAGTGCCATTTTTAAAATCGCAGGTCGATTCATTCAAAAGGCTGCTTCAACTTCGAGGGAATTTGGATTGACTCTGGAGTTCTTCTCAGGTGAAGTGACCATCTCAACAGATGTATTTTCAGACTCTGGACTATTGGGGTTTACTGTAGGTGAGGAAATTATTGCTTCTGATCAATCACTATTATAATTTCATTGCAATGGGGCCAGCCATTTCTCAGCCAGCATCGATTAATACACAGATGCTGCAGAGTGCAGATGGCTCAATGTGTGATGCACATCATTATGTGCCCAATTTAAGATGTGCCAGAATGAGGAGAAGGTCCAGACAATACACACCCCGCACTTACATGGAAAAGAGGTCTTACCTCGACATATCCGAGCACACCTGCCTTCGGAGACTGCGCTTCCACCAGGTGGTGATCAATGAAATATGTGAGCTCATCAGGCCACATATGCAGCCTGCCACCAGGACATCAGTGTCGGTCAAGGTCAAGGTCACCACGGCACTACTTTTCCACGCATCCGGTTCCTTTCGGCTTCCACGGTCGAGATTTCTCCTCTGTCTCACCATGTTACGCATCGCTGCATTAGACAGATCACGGAGGCCCTGTGCAAAGGATGGACTTTATCAGCTTCTCCATGACCACGGGAGCTCAGACTGACAGGGCTGGAGCATTCTACCGCATTGCTACATTCCCCAGCGTGTAGGGAGCAATATAGTGCACTCACATCGCCATGCGGGCACCTTCTCAGGACCCAGAGCTTTTTCGTAACAGAAAAGGATTTCACTCCCTGAAGGTCCAACTAGTTGTCGACCACAACCAGGTCATAATGGCATTGAATGCCAAATGTCCGGGCAGCTTCGATGAGGCTCACATCCTGCATGAGAGCGCTGTCTCTGACATCTTTAAGAGTCAGCCACAAGGACAATGCTGGATGCTTGGTGACAACCGATATGGCCTAGCCACCTGGCTGATGACCCCACTGCGTGACACCGAGGCCAAGAAGCGATACAACCAGAGCCACAGAGACACATGCAATGTGGTCCAGAAAACAATAACTGTGCTTAAGCAGCTCTTCAGATGTCTGGACCACTCAGGAGATGAGCTACAATACAACCCTGAGCAAGTAGGTAAATTCGTGGCCGTGCGCTCGATGCTGCACAACCTGGCTATCAGGAGGGGCCAAGAATTGCCAGAAGGGACTGATGCTCCGCCTCAGGAGAGAGAGGAAGAGGACGACGAGGGGCTGGTCGCTGAGCTAGAGCCAGACAATCGGGCTGACTATGCAACCATGCCCACGCCCCCCTCCAGACTGCAGGAAAGGGCCCGTGGTGGCTACATAGCTGCAAGACTCTTACGTGAGGAGCTGATATTTGAACGATTTGCCTGAAAGAATGCTGCTGTGAGTGACAACATTGACACACTGCTGTGTGTGTGCAGTTCAGACATCAATGGTGCCCATCACCTTGGTGCCAGTTAAAATTTACATTGATTGAAGTTAAGTTTTATTTAACCCTTTCACGTTAAGGAATCACCAGTGTGTAACGGTCCAGCTATCTGAGACAATGCGCAACAAGGTTATGTTCAATTAAAAAAAAATGATACCAACATTGATCTGAAATCATAAGTATCATGGGCAAAAACACCCCACCCCTGCCCACACCCCACTTTTTCAACCATTGATATCAATCAAATGGTCAACATGTCCAGCAACACAGAATACAAATCCAAAGCATGAGGGTGGTCCTCTTCCCCCATACATTACAACAAATTGCATACACCCAGATGGAGATATAACACAGCCATCACCTGCGGACATGCACCTCACTTTCCTTCCCTCCTCCCCTTCTCCCCACCTCTACCCCTTCCCCTCCTCGCTACACGGCGCCTGGCCGAGGAGTTCCTCAGGCGGTGCCTCATTGGGGGGGTGAAGGCAGAGGCAGTGTTTGCACAGGTATGGAAGCGGGGGTGCCGAGGGGGGGGTTACATTCTCGGATCCAGAAGCAGGATCTTGGTCCTGCCTCTCATCTGTCGTTGGCAGTGGTGGTGCGGAACCTAAGGGTGGAGTGCCGCGCTTCGGGACACTGAGAGGCGTGTGCCAGCAGTATTCCTCGCTATCGCCTCCAGGACCTCCGCTATCCGCGGAACATACTCTGTCATGGTGGCCAGCTGTCGGGATATGCCCCCCAATGCATCGAGGATCTGGTCACCAATGTCTACAGTCCTCCTGGACAACTGTACCATCTCTCCGCTCTCATGTCGCGCTCGTGGACCAGGCCTGCAGCGTCCACGAAACCTCCGTGGGGTCGGTGCCATCTTGGGGACAAATGGGGTGCCCTGTGGTGAGGTGCTTGGGGCCGGTACCTCCAGAGTGGAGGTGGGAATGACAGGAGGACCACTAGATGGCCTTGGGTGGAATGGCTTCTGGAGTGTGGCGATGCAGCTTCCTTGAAGTCCATGCTCTCGTCCGTTGAGAACAGACCCAGCGGATTGACGGGTGAGAATCGGAGCTCCTCAGCACCAGATGTAGGATCATCCGGCAAGTCCGTCCCACGCCCCCACCTTCTGGCCTTTGTGGCCTTGCCTGGGGCCATGCTGCTGGCTGAGCTGCAAAACACAAATGAGGTTATTAGAGGAGAAGGGCGTGCTAGGGTCATAACGTGAGTCCAGCGCTACACACAGCATATGCACGACAAAAGCATCACTGCTATCAAGATCATCACAGACATCACATTTCATGACCATCAACACATTGTGCATTGCAATGATTTTCATTGGGCCAGTAGTATTTATATGACAATTTTAGAAATCATCTATCATATATTATTGATTGGATATGAGTGGGTGTGGCATCTATTGATTTATATCATGCAATGGTGTAAGCTTTACTCACGTCGCTTCACTTCAGGGTCTGCAGATGCTTGCGTGGCCATCCGGGGGTACTTCCCCACGTGTGTGAGCAGCTGCTCCTCCATCTCAGTGATGTCGTGGGAACTGGTGGCCCCCCCACCCGTTCATCTCTGCACGGACCTCATCGTCGATAGCTTCTTCTGTAAAAGGTGACAGGACGACATGGCATGAGATCATTGCGTGATATCATTGCTAGGTACTGTCACAGAGACTGATACAACACATAACCGATAGATGTAATCATGATTATTATAATAATTATCATTCTTTACCTAAAGACATGCACCGTGACCGCAGGATTTGAGTACAACATTCCCGGTAAAGGTGCAAGACCTCACATCTGCTGATAGTCACTCATGACTCTTACAAATCAAATTATATAAATACATAAGTACATGTAAGTAAATGTAATACTTGTAAATGTCTTGCGGATCCGACAAGGTCGTTCCATCGTTTGTGGCATTGGTTGCCCTCACACACCTTGTTGGTCGCCGATGAGACCACCTCTGCTATCTCGGCCCATATCTTCTGGTAGGCCTTTGGGGTGGGTTTTGCACACCCTCCCTGGGTCAAATCACCCCAGCGTAACTCGACCTCCTGCAGGAGGAAGGCATTTGCCTCGTCCAAGAACCTCCTCGCTCTTTTGCGCCCTCCAATGTGCTACTCTCCCAGCTCACTGCTCTCACCAGCATCAATCTCCACAGTATGCTGTGATGCCTCCTCCTTTCCCTTCATTATAGGCCAAATTCGGACAAATATCTGGCTGGTAACAGCTAATTTTTGTTTCCCTATTTGCTCTAAAGCTCTAAATTCTACCTCCTTCCTCCCAAAGCAGCCACACCACACCCACACACGCCTTCAGTCCCTCTCAGCCTGCTCTCTCTCTGTCTCTTCTTCTGCACATGTCATGATGACCCTTGACCTCCTGAATCGCGGGAATCGAGCGTTGCCATGCCGTTGCTAAGGACAGCGACACTTTACGGCAGAAGGTCAAAGAGATTTAACGCTACTGCCCATCTCATATCGCTCACGGTAACGCCCATTTTCAAAAGTGGAGACTAGGGGCTTTGCGAATGGGTGACGAGCCGGCGATCTGAAAACGCTTTTTTACCGCTCACACCGGAAATACCGCCTACTTTTCTGCACAAAAGTGTAAAATCTAGCGCTTGGTCAAGCACATTCCGAGGTGCTCGTCATGAAGCTCTCCGAACAATTTGGACCTGAACTTAATTGGGATAACTAGTCTTGCACCCCACATGATACAATCTTTATCCACTGATAATTCATTTCTACGAACAAAGTATGGATGAATATCTTTCTCTGCTATGTGGTTTGGCCATCCATTTGCTTTGTAATCATACACCTTTGACATAACTGGGTCACGTTTCTACCAATCTCTTCAGCTGTGACTGGCAGTTCATCAATGTATGAAAAATAGAACACCTCTTCCCTATTGAGTGTAACGTGATGAGGATGACAACCTCGACATAGCATCAGCATTTCTGTGATCAGCTGATTGTCTGTACTCAATGTCATATGTATATGCTGACAAAATCAAAGCCCATCTCTGCATTCGGGCTGCAGCTAAGGTTGGAACTGGAGATCTTGGATGGAGAATTGCTGTCAGGGGCTTATGGTCAGTAACAATGGTAAACTTATGACCATACAAGTATTTGTGAAAATTCTTGACCCCAAAAATCAATGCCAAAGCTTCTCTTTCGATTTGCGCATAATTACACTCACTGGCACTGAGATTGCGTCAAGCAAAAGCAATTGGTCTCTCCTCCCCACTAACTAGTGCATGAGAGATCACTGCCCCAACTCCATATGGAGAGACATCACATGCTAGCTTGATCTCCTGAGACACGGCATAGTGAACTAACATGGTACTCTCTACCAACTGGCTTTTACACTCCTTGAATGCTGTGTCGCATTCTTCTGATCACTTCCAATGGACCTGATTTTTAACAGCTCATTCAATGGAAGCAGTACTGTAGCTAAATGTGGTTTAGAATAGTTCAAACTATCCCAGAATAGTTCAAAAGATCCAAAAATGATCGAAGTTCAGTGACATTCTTGAGAGTGGGTGCATTTCTGATTGCATCCAGCTTTCCCTTAGTTGGATGTAAACCAGCCGTTTGAGCACTTCATTCAACACATTATTATGGATTTGCCTGTTTGGTGCTGAAATGAGTATGTCATCTAAATAACATACTACCCATTCAATGTCTTGCAAAATCTGCTTCATCACCCCTTGGAATATGGCCAGGGCGGAAGGCACTCCAAATGGGAGACTATTAAATTGATATTGGCCTAGGTGAGTATTTATAGTCAAGCATGACTTGGACTCCTCATCTAGTTCAAGTTGTAAGTCGGCATTTGTGAGATCTAACTTTGAGAAGATCTGACCACCTGCCAGCGTTATGAACAAATCTTCTACATTTGGCAATGTATTGGGTAGATTACCCTCTAGAACCTGGTTTACGGTTACTTTATGATCACCACACAACCTTACTTTACCATCTGACGTAGGTACAACAAGAATGGGTGTAGCCCAATTACATAGATCTACCACAGGGATAATGTTCTCAGTTTCTAGTCCTTTGAGTTCTTGCTCAACTTTCTCCGTGAGTGCGTATGGTATGGGACGTGGCTTGCAGTAAACTGGTCTTGCGTCCTTCTGTACTCTGACACTCGCCTTGAAGTACATAAGAACATAAGAAATAGGAGCAGGAGTAGGCCATATGGCCCCTCAAACCTGCTCCATCATTTAATACGATCATGGCTGATCCGATCATGGACTTCCCTGCCCGCTCCCCATAACCCCTTATCCCGATATCGTTTAAGAAACTGTCTATTCTGTCTTAAATTTAGTCAATGTCCCAGCTTCCACAGCTCTCTGAGGCAGTGAATTCCACAGATTTGCAAATAAATTTCTCCTCATCACAGTTTTAAATGGGTGGCCACTTATTCTAAGATTATGCCCTCTAATTCTAGTCTCCCCTATCAGTGGAAACATCCTCTCAGCATCTACTTTGTCAAGCCCTCTCATAATCTTATATGTTTTGACACGATCACCTCTCATTCTTCTGAATTCTAATGAGTAGAGACCCAACCTACTCAACCTTTCCTCATAAGTCAACCCCCTCATCCCCGGAATCAACCTAGTGAACATTCTCAGAACTGCCTTCAAAGCAAGTATATCCTTTCGTCAATATGGAAACCAAAACTGCACGCAGTATTCCAGGTGTGGCCTCACTAATACCCTGTATAACTTTAGCAAGACTTCCTGGCTTCTTTACTTCATCCCCTTTGCAATAAAGGCAAAGATTCCATTAGCCTTCCTGATCACTTGCTGTACCTGCATATTATCTTTTTGTGTTTCATGCACAAGTACCCCCAGGTCCCACTGCACTGCGGCACTTTGCAATCTTTCTACATTTAAATAATAACTTGCTCTTTGATTTTTTTCTGCCAAAGTGCATGACCTCACATTTTCCAACATTATACTCCATCTGCCAAACTTTTGCCCACTCACTTAGCCTGTCTATGTCCATTTGCAGATTTTTTGTGTCCTCCTCACACATTGCTTTTCCTCCCATCTTTGTATCGTCAGCAAATTTGTTACACTCAGTCCCTTCTTCCAAGTCGTTAATATAGATTGTAAATAGTTGGGGACCCAGCACTGATCCCTGCGGCACCCCACTAGTTACTGTTTGCCAAGCAGAGAATGAATCATTTATCCCGACTCTCTATTTTCTGTTAGTTAGCCAATCCTCTATCCATGCTAATATATTACCCCCAACCCCATGAACTTTTATCCTGTGTAGTAACCTTCTTTGTGGCACCTTGAAGTCTTGGATTGGAATACGTGTTTCGCAGAACACCTTCAGATACTGCTTTATGACATCCTCTTTCGATGCAAATTTCGTTGCTACACGAAAAAATCTCATTCCAATCCAACTTCAGTGATCCCAACTGTTATATATGTAAACCTGTAAATACCTTGTTTAACCACCAGAGAGCTCATCCCCTGGAGTCCCAAGGGATCCCACAATCCCTTGGAGCACCTGTACATAAGGAGACCTCACAGGTTGGAGAGGCACTCTGAAGACCTGTAATGAAGCACTACGGTAACACATTACTTTGAGCTAACAGTATCTGGTCAGATTCTTTATTCAAGACTTAACAACTGGCGACAAGGTACAGATGATGAAACCCACCGCAACAATGCAGAGAACCATGGGCATCCTGGAGAAATGTTCAGGGGGAGATGATTGGGAAACCTTCGTGGAGCGACTCGACCAATAGTTCGTGGCCAACGAGCGGGAAGGAGAAGCGAACGCTGCCTCACCGTTTGCGGGGCACCAACGTTTGGCCTCATGAAAAATCTGATCGCTCCAGCGAAACCCACAGAGAAGTTGCAGGATGATTTATGCACACTGGTCGGGGAGCATCTAAACCCGAAGGAAAGCATTCTGATGGCGAGGTACCGGTTGTACACGTACAAGAGGTCTGAAGGCCAGGAAGTGGCGAGCTATGTCGCCGAGCTAAGGCACCTTGCAGGACATTGTGAATTTGAAGGACACTTGGAGCACATGCTCAGGGACTTCTTTGTACTTGGCATTGGCCATGAAGTAATACTTCGCAAACTTTTGACTGTAGAGATCCCAACCTTGAGTAAAGCCATAGCGATAGCCCAGGCATTCATCGCCACAGTGACCATACCAAACAAATCTCTCAGCACACGAGTGCTGCTACAAGTACTGTGAACAAAGTAATGTTGTTTTCAAATTGTAATGTACAGGGCAGGACTCACATACCTGCAGCTGCACGTCCGCAGATGTCTCAGAGTCCACCATCAAGGGTGGTGAATGCAAGGCCATTAACACCTTGGTGGCGCTGCAGAGGTGATCTTCGTTTCCATTCATGCCACTTCAAAGGATACGTTTGCAAGGGCTGTGGAACAATGGGACACCTCCAATGTATGTGCAGGCGAGCTGCAAACCCTGATAATCCTGCAAACCACCATGTTGCAGAGGAGGACAGAGCCACGGTGGATCACGCTGAACCAGAGCCTCAGACTGAAGAGGCAAAGGTATATGGGGTGCACACATTTACCACAAAGTGTCACCCGATAATGCTGAAGGTTGAATTAAATGGACTCCCGGTGTCAATGGAGCTGGACACAGGCGCGAGCCAGTCAATAATGAGCAAAAATACTTTTATAAATTGTGGTGCAGCAAGGCCTCAAGGCCAGTCCTGACTCCCATTCGTACTAAACTGAGAACGTACACATAGGAACTGATGCCCGTAATTGGCAGTGCTACAGAAAAGGTCTCCTATGACGGAGCGGTGCACAATTTACCACTCTGGGTGGTACCGGGCGATGGCCCCACGCTGTTCAGCAGGAGCTGGCTGGGAAAGATACGCTGGAACTGGGACGATGTCCGAGCGCTCTCGTCCGTCGATGACACTTCATGTGCCCAGGTCCTAAACAAGTTCCCCTCGCTGTTCGAACTGGGCATCGGTTCCAAGGAGCAAAAGTGCAGATCCATTTGATTCCGGGGGCACGACCCATCCATCACAAGGCGAGAGCGGTACCATACATAATGGGAGAGAGGGTGGAGATCGAGCTGGACCGGCTGAAATGAGAGGGCATCATTTCGCCGATCGAATTCAACGAGTTGGCCAGTCCAATTGTTCCAGTCCTCAAGGAAGACGGCACCGTCAGAATCTGTGGTGATTATAAAGTAACCTTCAATCGTTTCTCGTTGCAGGATCAATACCCACTACCAAAGACAGACGACCTATTTGCGACGCTGGTGGGAGGAAAAACATTCATGAAGCTGGACTTGACCTCGGCCTACATGACGCAGGAGCTGGAGGAATCATCGAAGGGCCTCACCTCCATCAACACGCACAAAGGTCTCTTCATTTACAATAGATGCCCGTTTGGGATTCGATCGGCCGAGTCGATATTCCAGAGGAACATGGAAAGTTTACTGAAGTCAGTCCCGCGCACCGTCGTCTTCCAGGACGACATCTTGGTTACAGGCCGGGACACCGTCGAGCACCTGCAGAACCTGGAGGAGGTTCTTAGTCGGCTTAATCGTGTGGGGCTCAGGTTAAAACGCTCAAAGTGCGTTTTCTTGGTGCCTAAAGTGGAATTCCTGGGGAGAAGAATCGCGGCGGACGGCATCAGGCCCACCGATTCGAAGACGGAGGTAATCAAGAACGCACCGAGACCACAGAACGTGACGGAGCTGCAATCGTTTCTAGCACTCCTGAACTACTTTGGTAATGTTTTACCAGGACTTAGCACACTGTTAGAGCCACTGCACTCTTTACTGCATAAAGGAGATGAATGGGTATGGGGTAAAAGCCAAGAAAATGCCTTTGAGAAAGTGAGGAAACTGTTATGCTCAAACAAATTGCTTGCGTTGTATGATCCATGTAAACGTTTGGTACTAACATGTGATGTGTCTTCATACGGTGTCGGGTGTGTATTGCAACAAGCTAATGAATCTGGGAAATTACAATCGGTTGCTTATGCATCCAGAAGTCTGTCTAAGGCTGAGAGGGCCTATAGCATGATTGAAAAAGAAGCGTTAGCGTGTGTTTATGGTGTAAAGAAAATGCATCAGTATCTGTTTGGGCTCAAATTTGAATTGGAAACCGACCATAAGCCACTTCTGAAAGTAAAGGGATAAATATGAATGCATCGGCCCGCATCCAGAGATTGGCGCTCACATTGTCCACATACAACTACGCCATCCGCCACAGGCCAGGCACAGAAAACTGTGCTGATGCTCTCAGTAGGCTGCCATTGCCTACCACAGGGGTGGAGATGGCACAGCCCACAGATTTAGTTATGGTAATGGAAGCATTTGAGAGTGAGCAATCATCTGTTATCGCCTGACAGATTAGAACCTGGACGAGCCAGGATCCTTTACTGTCCTGAGTAAAAAACTGTGTGCTCCACGGGAGTTGGTCTAGTGTCCCGTTAGAGATGCAGTAAGGAATAAAGCCGTACCAGCGGCGCAGAGATGAAATGTCCATACAGGCAGACTGCCTCCTATGGGGTAATCAGGTAGTAGTGCCAAAAAAGGGCAGGGACATTTTCATTAGTGACCTCCACAGTACCCACCCAGGCATTGTAATGATGAAAGCGATAGCCAGATCCCACATGTGGTGGCCCGGTATCGATGCAGACTTAGAGTCCTCCGTGCACAAATGTAACACATGTTCACAGTTAAGCAATGCACCCAGGGAGGCGCCACTAGGTTTATGGTCCTGGCCCTCCAGACCGTGTTCCATGTCGACTATGCAGGCCCATTCTTGGGAAAAATGTTCCGAGGGTTTGCAGATCCATACTCCAAATGGATTGAATGTGAGATAATGTCGGCAAGCACGTCCGCTGCCACCATTGAAAGCCTGCGGACTATGTTTGCCACGCATGGCCTGTCAGATGTCCTTGTGAGCGACAACGGGCCATGTTTCACCATGTTTCAAAAGAGTTCATGACCCGCAATGGGATCAAACATGTCACATCTGCCCCATTTAAACCAACGTCCAATGGTCAGGCAGAGCGAGCAGTACAAACAATCAAGCAGAGCTTCAAGAGGGTAACTGAAGGCTCACTACAGACTCGCCTATCCCGAGTCCTTCTTAGTTACTGCACAAGACTCCACTCGCTCACTGGGGTTCCCCCCGCTGAACTGCTCATGAAAAGGCCACTAAAGACAAGGCTCTCGTTAGCCCACCCCTGATCTACATGAACAGGTAGAGAGCAGGCGGCTTCAACAGAATACATATCATGATCGCGCAAATGTGTCACGCGAAATCGAGATTAATGATCCTGTATTTGTGTTGAACTATGGACAAGGTCCCAGGTGGCTTCCTGGCACTGTCGTGGCCAAAGAGGGGAGTAGGGTGTTTCTGGTCAAACTTTCAAATGGACTCACCTGCAGAAAACATTTGGACCAAACCAAACTCAAATTCATGGACTATCCAGAACAACCCACAATAGACTCTACCTTTTCTGACCCCCCAACACACACACAAATGGCAACCATGAAGCAGAACCCATCACCTGCAGCAGCCCAACAGGACTCACCACACCCAGCAGCCCAGCAAGGCCAGCTGCGCAGCAGCCCAGCAAGGGCCCAACAAACGATTCACCAAAACCAGCATTTGCACCGAGACGATCAACCAGGGAAAGGAAGGCCCCAGATCGACTCACATTGTAAATAGTTACACTATTGACTTTGGGGTGGGTGGGGGGAGTGTTGTTATAGATGTAAACCCGTAAATACTTTGTTTAACCACCAGAGGGCTCATCCCCTGGAATCCCAAGGGATCCCACAATTCCTTGCGAGCACCTGTACAGCCTCACAGGCTGGAGAGGCACTCTGGAGACCTGTAATAAAGGACTATGGTCACACATTACTTTGAGCTTACAGTATCTGGTCAGATTCTTTATTCAAGACTTAACACCAACCAATTTCTGCTTATCAAGGCAGGCTTGTCTCCTGATACTACTAAGAGAGGCAAACTCTGAAACTGATCCGTGTATTTTACCTGTACGGTCTTATGTTCTACAACGACTTTGCTCTCCTGAGTAGCCTCGCAGCTCTATCTAAGGGTTAAGTCATGGCAGGACAGCTAGGACACATGTTATGTTCCTCCTGTACTATGTGGGAAGTCAGGGACGCTTCCGGTGTCCCTGATGACTATGTGTGCGGGAAGTTCATCCGCCTCCAGCTCCTGACAGACCACATTGCGGCACTGGAGCTGTGGGTGGATTCACTCTGGAGCATGCACGATGCTGAGAATGACGTGAATAGCAGGTTTAGCGAGTTGGTCTCACCGCTGGTAAAGGGTACACAGCCAGATAGTAAATGGGTGACCAACAGGAAGAGCAGTGCAAGGAAGATAGTGCAGGGGTCCTCTGCGGTCATCCCCCTGCAAAACAGATACACCGCTTTGGGTACTGTTGAGGGGGATGACTCATCAGAGGAGGGCAGCAGCAGCCAAGTTCATGGCACCGTGGGTGGCTCTGCTGCACAGGAGGGCAGGAAAAAGAGTAGGAGAACAATAGTGGTAGGGGATTCAATTGTAAGGGGAATAGATAGGCGTCTCTGCGGCCACAACGAGACTCCAGGATGGTATGTTGCCTCTCTGGTGCAAGGATCAAGGATCTCTCGGAGCGGGTGCAGGACATTCTGAAAAAGGAGGGTGAACAGCCAGTTGTTGTGATGCACATAGGTACCAACGATATTGGTAAAAAACAGGATGAGTTCCTACGAGACGAATTTAGGGAGCTAGAAGCTAAATTAAAAAGTAATGTGGTGTATGTAGCACACAGATCACTGACTCCACACGGTCTGGTGTTAATCTAACTGCTGTGGACTTCGTCCTTTATTGAACAGCTCCAGAGTTACTCTCAGGTGTGGTGGTCAGCCTTTTATACTGCCTCTTGCAGGTACTTTCAGCTCTCCCACCACAGCGCCCTCTGTGGTGTACCATTGTGCTTATTATACATTTAAGGTACCAGGATGATACACACATCAAGTAGGACCTCAAAAGTAGTAATCTCAGGATTGCTACCAGTGCCACGTGCTAGTCAGAGTAGGAATCGCAGGATAGCCCAGATGAATACATGGCTTGAGGAGTGGTGCAAAAGGGAGGGATTCAAATTCCTGGGACATTGGAACCGATTCTGGGGGAGGTGGGACCAGAACAAACTGGACGGTCTGCACCTGGACAGGATCGGAACCAATGTCCTAGGGAGAGTGTTTGCTAGTGCTGTTGGGGAGGAGTTAAACTAACATGGCAGGGGGATGAGAATCTATGCAGGGAGACAGAGGGAAATAAAATGGAGGCAGAAGCAAAAGATAGAAAGGAGAATAGTAAAAGTGGAGAGCAGACAAACCCAAGGCAAAAAACAAAAAGGGCCACATTACAGCAAAATTCTAAATGGGCAAAGTTTGTTAAAAAGACAAGCCTGAAGGAGTATTCGGAATAAGATGGACGAATTAACTGTGCAGACAGCAGTTAACGGATATGATGTAAGTGGCATCACGGAGACATGTCTCCAGGATGACCAAGGCTGGGAACTCAACATCCGGGGGGTATTCAGGATGGATGGGCAGAGAGGAAAAGGAGGCGGGGTGGCGTTGCTGGTTGAAGAGGAAATTAATGCAATAGTAAGGAAGGACATTAGCTTGGATGATGTGGAATCGGTATGGGTGGAGCTGTGGAATACCAAAGGGCAGAAAACGCTAGTGGGAGTTGTGTACAGACCACCAAACAGTGGTAGTGAGGTTGGGGACAGCATCAAACAAGAAATAAGGGATGTGTGCAATAAAGGTACAGCAGTTATCATGGGTGACTTAATCTACATATTGATTGAGCTAACCAAACTGGTAGCAATGTGGAGGAGGAGGATTTCCTGGAGTGTATTAGGGATGGTTTTCTATACCAATATGTCGAGGAACCAACGAGAGAGCTGGCCATCCCAGACTGGGTGATGTGTAATGAGAAGGGACTAATTAGCAATCTTGTTATGCTACGTCCCTTGGGGAAGAGTGACCATAATATGGTACAATTCTTTATTAAGATGAAGAGTGACACAGTTAATTCGGAAACTAGGGTCCTGAACTTAAGGAACAGTAACTTCGACGGTATGAGGTGTGAATTGGCTAGAATAGAGTGGCAAAGGATACTGAAAGGGTTGACGGTGGATAAGCGATGCCAAACGTTTAAAGATCACATGGATGAACTTCAATAATTGTACATCCCTGTCTGGAGTAAAAAATAAAACGGGGCAAGTGGCTCAACCGTGGCTAACAAGGGAAATTAAGGATAGTATTAAAACCAAGGAAGAGGCATATAAATTGGCTAGAAAAAGTAACAAACCTGAGGACTGGGAGAAATTTAGAATTCAACAGAGGAGGACTAAGGGTTTAAATAAGAGGCGGAAAATAGAGTTCTGCAAAAGCTTCTATAAATATGTGAAGAGAAAAAGATTAGTGAAGACAAATGTAGGTCCCTTGCAGTCGGATTCAGGTGAATTTATAATGGGGAACAAAGAAATGGCAGACCAATTGAACAAATACTTTGGTTCTGTCTTCACGAAGGAAGACATGAATAACCTTCCGAATGTACGAGGGGACAGTGGGTCTACTGACAAGGATGAACTGAAGGATAGCCTTATTAGGAGGGAAATTGTGTTAGGGAAATTGATGGGATTGAAGGCCGATAAATCCCCAGGGGCCTTATAGTCTGCATCCCAGACTACTTAAGGAAGTGGCCCAAGAAATAGTGGATGCATTAGTGATCATTTTCCAACAGTCTCTTGACTTTGGATCAGTTCCTATGGACTGGAGGGTAGCTAATGTAACACCACTTTTTAAAGAAGGAGGGAAAGAGAAAATGGGTAATTATAGGCCAGTTAGCCTGACATCAGCGGTGGGGAAAATGTTGGAATCAATCATTAAGGATGAAATAGCAGCACATTTGGAAAGCAGTGACAGGATCAGTCCAAGTCAGCATGGATTTATGAAAGGGAAATCATGATTGACGAATCTTCTGGAATTTTTTGAGGATGTAACTAGCAGAGTGGACAAGGGAGCATCAGTGGATGTGGTGTATTTGGACTTTCGAAAGGCTTTTGACAAGGTCCCGCACAAGAGATTGGTGTGCAAAATCAAAGCGCATGGTATTGAGGGTAATGTACTGATGTGGATAGAGAACTGGTTGGCAGACAGGAAACAGAGAGTCGGGATAAACGGGTCCTTTTCAGAATGGCAGGCAGTGACTAGTGGAGTGCTGCAGGGCTCAGTGCTGGGACCTCAACTCTTTACAATATACATTAACGATTTGGATGAAGGAATTGAGTGTAATATCTCCAAGTTTGCAGATGACACTAAACTGGGTGGCGGTGTGAGCTGTGACGAGGACGCTAAGAGGCTGCAGGGTGACTTGGACAAGTTAGGTGAGTGGGCAAATGCATGGCAGATGCAGTATAATGTGGATAAATGTGAGGTTATCCACTTTGGTGGCAAAACACGAAGGCAGAATATTATCTGAATGGTGGCAGATTAGGAAAAGGGGAGATGCAACGAGACCTGGGTGTCATGGTTCATCAATAATTGAAGGTTGGCATGCAGTTACAGCAGACTGTGAAGAAGGTAAATGGTATGTTGGCCTTCATAGCAAGGGGGTTTGAGTATAGGAGCAGGGAAGTCTTACTGCAGTTGTACAGGGCCTTAGTGAGACCTCACCTGGAATATTGTGTTCAGTTTTGGTCTCCTAATCTGAGGAAGGACGTTCTTGCTCTTGAGGGAGTGCAGCGAAGGTTCACCAGACTAATTCCAGGGATGACTGGACTGTCATATAAGGAGAGACTGGATCAACTGTGTCATGTATTCAACCAGCATTATAACCCATGTATAATCTGACCTAAGTTGTACACTGTGTGAATAATGACCATTAGGTGGGAGACACTCCTAACCTGGACCTTCAGGTACAAAAGGGGAAGCTCCACCCACCTTCATCACTTGAGTGCTAAGGAATAAAGGACAGGTCACAGACTGACCTTCTCTCAAGCATGGGCCTCGTGTGCATTTATACTGTATAATAAGGACGTATCAATGGCGACGAGAAACTGGGATTTAAACCACGCGAGCATGGCCACTAGCAGAACAGACGAGAGGTACTGTGTTAAGGAATGGTTGGGACAGAGATTCAACATTGTTAAAGCAGCACACAGTTCTCCAGGCAGACAAGAGCAATCGGGCATGCCCCAAAATGTAGTCGAACCCAGAGGGTGAGTTTGACAAAGACAATGGCAAGTTGAACGGCGATTCATACCATTGCAATGGACAATGCGGCCAGTAATGGGGCCATCAACACCTGTTAATGGCGCATTCAAGGACAGTCTTAGGGGCAGTCAGGGACGATCGACTGGCAAGGGACATTTTGTTTCCAACAACAGCTCATGTTGGAGGTGTGGAGGCATACTCTCAGCCGAAGTTTGCAGAGGTGAGCAAAATACCTGCAGAAATTGCAGAAATGAATGCTGGGGGAAATCGCTGGAAGCTGAAGTTCAGCGAGTTCATGTGGAGCACGTATATAGTTCATATACCAGGACGCCACCGATAATGATGAAAGTGCTCCTCAATGGCATCCCAGTATCAATGGAGCTAGACACGGAGGCCAGCCAGTGCCTGAAAAGTTGTGGGCGTCCAAGGCCAGGAGGCCAAAATTATCGCCGATTGACGCACAGCTACGCACTTACACAAAGCAGATCATTCGAGTGCTAGGCAGCGCCAAGGTAGACGTGACCCACAAAGATTCAGAGAACAGGTTGCCACTCTGGATTGTCCCAGGGGACGGTCCCGCACTACTGGGGAGGAGTTGGCTTGCTGTCATGAACTGGAAATGGGGCGATGTCAATGCAATTTCCTCTGTGGAGCGAGTATCATGCTCACAGATCCTGGACAAATTTGACTCATTATTTCAACCCGGCATTGGCACTTTCATGGGGGCCAAGGTAGTGATTCACATAAATCTGGACGCCAGGCCAGTACACCACAAGGCCAGAGCGGTGCCGTACGTGATGCGGGAAAAGATAGAAGGCGAATTGGACCGCCTGCTGAGGGAAGGCATCATCTCGCCAGTCGAATTCAGTGACTGGGCGAGCCCGATCATGCCGATGCTCAAGGCGGATGGGTCGGTCAGGATATGTGGTGATTACAAGGCCACCATCAATTGGGTGTCAGTCCAAGACTAGTACCCGCTATCGAGAGTGGAGGACCTCTTTGCGACGCTATCTGGTGGCAAACTTTTTTCAAAATTGGACCTGACCTCAGCTTACATGACCCAGGAGCTGGCGAGTGAATCGAAGAAGCTGACCACCATCACGACACACAAGGGGTTGTTTGAGTACAACAGATGTCCGTTCGGGATTCGCTCGGCCGCCGCGATCTTCCAACAAAATATGGAAAGCCTCCTCAAGTCGACTCCAGGGACGGTGGTTTTTCAGGACGACATCCTCATCACAGGTTACGATACTGAAGAACACCTCCACAACCTGGAGGAGGTGCTATGTAGACTGGACCGGGTAGGGCTGCGACTGAAAAAGGCAAAGTGCGTCTTCCTAGCTCCAGAGGTAGAATTCCTGGGGATGAGGTTAGCAGCAGACGGGATCAGCCCTACTGCGTCCAAGACGGAAGCGATCAAGAGCTGCGTTCGTTCCTGGGGCTCCTGAACTATTTTGGTAACTTTCTTCACAAATTGAGCACGCTGCTAGAGCCGCTACACGTGCTCCTACACAAAGGTCGTGAATGGGTCTGGGGGAACAGCCAGGAAAGGGCTTTTAATAGAGCACGCAATTTGTTATGTTCCAACACTATGTTAACACTATACGACCCATGTAAGAAACTTGTGTTAACGTGCGATGCGTCATCCTATGGTGTCGGGTGTGTGTTGCAGCATGTCAATGTCAAGGGTCAGTTACAGCCGGTAGCTTATGCCTCCAGGAGTCTGTCCCAGGCAGAAAGGGGTTACGGGATGGTAGAAAAGGAGGCGCTCGCATGTGTATATGCTGTAAAGAAAATGCACCAGTACCTGTTTGGCAGGTAATTTAGCTAGAGACAGATCACAAACCACTCACGTCCCTTTTGGCCGACAACAAGGCCATAAATGCAAATGCCTCAGCTCGCATACAGAGGTGGGCACTCACGTTAGCCGCCTATGACTGTACAATTTGGCACAGACCGGGCACCGAAAACTGCGCTGATGCACTCAGCAGGCTCCCACTCGCCACCACTGAGGGGGCTACCGAGCATGCTGCTGAGATGGTCATGGCTGTTGAAGCTTTCGGAAGCGAAGGCTCACCCGTGACAGCCAGTCAGATTAAAGTCTGGACAAATAGAGACCCACTATTGTCTCTAGTCAAGAAATGTGTTCTGAATGGGGACTGGGCAGCCACATACAGGGCTTGCCCTGAGGAATTTAAACCATTTCACAGGCGCAGGGATGAACTCTCGATTCAGGCCGATTGCCTACTGTGGGGAAACCACGTAGTCATGCCCCAGATGGGCAGAGAGGTGTTCATCAGAGAACTCCACAATGGGCACCCGGGCATTGTCATGATGAAGGCAATTGCCAGGTCACACGTTTGGTGGCCAGGGATAGACGCAGATCTGAAACTTTGTGTTCGCAGGTGCAAAACATGTGCCCAGATGGGCAATGCGCCCAGGGAAACCCCCCTTAGCCCCTGGCCATGGCCCGCCAAGCCTTGGTCACGCATCCATGTGGACTACACAGGTCCTTTCATGGGAAAAATGTTTTTGGTTGTAATAGACGCCTACTCCAAATGGATCGAGTGTGCCATTTTAAATTCAAGCACATCCTCTGCCACGGTAGAAAGTCTACGGGCAATGTTCACCTCCCACGGTCTACCGGACGTCTTGGTCAGCGACAATGGCCCATGCTTCACAAGCACTGAATTCCAGGACTTCATGGCAGGCAATGGAATTAACCATGTCAGAACCGCACTGCTCAAGCCGGCCTCAAACGGCCAGGCAGAACGAGCAGTGCAGATAATCAAACAGGGGATGCTCAGAATCCAAGGGGGTTCTCTTCAAAGACGCTTATCACGCTTCCTGTTGGCCAATAGATCCCGACCACACTCGCTCACAGGGGTTCCATCCGCAGAGCTGCTAATGAAAAGGACGCTCAAAACCCGGCTATCCCTTATACACCCCACCATGAAAGAAATTGTCGAGAGCAGGCGCCAGCCACAATATGACTACCATGACAGGAATGCGAGGGCGCGATGTATTGATGCAAATGATCCTGTTTTTGTCCTCAACTAGGGCCCAAATGGCTCGCCAAATGTGATTGCCAAAGAGGGAAACAGGATTATGGTAGTTAAACTTACCAATGGAAAGATCTGCCGCAAACACGTGGATCAAACAAAAAGGAGGTTCAGCAACCCCATAGAAGAAGCAGAGGAAGAACACCGGAACGAAAGGGAGGAGAGCCCAATCATTATGGGCAGTCTGGATAGGCCAGAAGCACCGCAAATAGCAGACACTCAGGCCAGCGCCCAACAATCGGAGCCCGAACTCAGGCGCTCTACAAGAGAGCGTAAACCACCAGAGAGACTCAACCTGTGATCCCAATAAGACTTTGGGGGGGAGATGATGTCATGTATTCAACCAGCATTGTAACCCATGTATAATCTGACCTAAGTTGTACACTGTGAGAACAATGATCACTAGATGGGAGGCACTCCTAACCTGGACCTTCAGGTACAAAAGAGGAAGCTCCACCCACCTTCATCACTTGAGTGCTAAGGAATAAAGGACAGGTTACAGACTGACTTTCTCTCAAGCATGGGCCTCGTGTGCATTTATACTGTACAGTAAGGACCTATCAAACTGGGCCTTTATTCACTGGAGTTTAGAAGGATGAGAGGGGATCTAATAGAAACGTATAAGATTCTGACGGGACTGGACAGGTTAGATGCGGGAAGAATGTTCCCAATGTTGGGGAAGTCCAGAACCAGGGGACATAGTCTTCGGATAAGGGGTAGGCCATTTAGGACTGAGATGAGGAGAAACTTCTTCACTCAGAGAGTTGTTAACCTGTGGAATTCCCTGCCGCAGAGAGTTGTTGATGCCAGTTCATTGGATATATTCAAGAGGGAGTTAGATATGGCCCTTACAGTTAAGGGGATCAAGGGGTATGGAGAGAAAGCAGGAAAGGGGTACTGAGGGAATGATCAGCCATGATCTTATTGAATGGCGTTGCAGGCTCGAAGGGCCGAATGGCCTACTCCGCACCTATTTTCTGTTTCTATGTTTCAACTTGTGGAGATATCTGCGAAGAGTGATTTGCACAGAGAGGTCTTAAACAGATTGGAGTTAAACAGAGTGGTTTATTTGGGAATTTGGAAAGAGTGGGAATTTGGATAAGGGGAGGAAGATTAATTTAAAAATTAAAAATAACGAAGTATATTTAACAGAGGCAGCAGACCTGCGTGGGAGCAGCAGATGGAGCTAAGGTGGAGGCGCAGGCAGGCAACATTCAAAAGAGACATCAGAGTTTAAAAGTGACGTCGGCACAAGGAAAGGCGCTGATTGGTGAGTGGCTTTTTTTCTCTGTTAAGCTAGTCCTTCGTCTTTAAATAAAGATTAGCTAAATCAGCTGATTGCTGTGTGTGTTTTGCTAAGGTTTAGAGTTTATTTTTGCTTGAAAGTTCCGAGTCTAACTAGAGGAATGACAGGGCAGCTCAGTCCCATGGATTGCACATCCTGTGGCATGTCGTAAATCCTGGATGTTTTGCGCAGTCGGGACAACCATGTGTGCAGGAGGTGTCTCTGGCTGCACCAACTCCAGCTCCGTGTTTTGGAACTTGTGCGGCAGCTGGGGTCACTGCGGTGCATCCACAAGACTGAGAGCTATGTGGATAGCACGTTTCTAGAGGTGGTCACCCCGCAGTTTAAGAGTGTGCAGGCAGAGAGGGAGTGGGTGACCGCCGGACAGAAGAGGAGGACTAGGCAGGTAGTGCAGGAGTCCTCTGAGTCCATCTCGTGCTCCAACCGGTATTCTCTTTTGAGTACCAGTGGGGGCGATGGTGCCTCTGGGAAGTGCAGCCAGAACCAAGATCATGGCACTACGGGTGGCTCAGCTGCACAGGGGGGGAAGAAGAAGAATGGAAGAGCTATAGTGGTAGGGGATTCAATAGTCAGGGAAGCAGACAGGCGTTTCTGCGGCCGCAGACGTGACTCCAGGATGGTAAGTTGCCTCCCTGGTGCCAGGGTCAAGGATGCCATCGAGCGGCTGCAGAGCATTCTGGGGGGAAGAGAATGAACAGCCAGAGATCGTGGTCCAAATCGGGACCAATGACATAGGTAGGAAGAGGGATGAGGTCCTGCCGGCAGAGTTTAAGGAGCTAGGAGAGAGTTTAAAAAGCAGGCCCTCAAAGGTAGTAATCTTCAGATTACTCCCGGTGCCACGTGCTAGTGAGCACAGAAATAGGAGAATACAGCAGATGAATGTGTGGCTGGCGAGATGGTGCAGGAGGGAGGGTTTTAGATTCCTGAGGCATTGGGACCGCTTCTTGGGGAGGTGGGACCTGTACAAACCGGACAGGTTGCATCTCAACAGAGCCGGGACCAACATCCTCGCGGGGGGTTTGCTAGTGCTGTTGGGGAGGTTTAAACTAGCGTGGAGGCCCCGACCTGTGAGAGACCATCAGCGGAAGGTCGGTGCCATAAAAGGAGCGGCGAGCGGAGGCCCAGGAGCAACATGGAGGCATGCCACTACAAGGTACAGCGCGAGCTGGTGCAGGAGGGCAACAGCTGTGAAGAGTGACGTCACCAAGATCCAGGTCGGTGATTGGAGCTTGGGCAGATACAGCAGGAGCAGCGAGGTCGTGACGAAGGAGCGGCGAGAGACTGTGGAGGGACGTGATCGGGGCCCAGGGGAGGCGCGAATCCGGGACCAGGGGCCCGGGGTAGCACGGACCAGCCCACACTGCAATATGTGTGTGTACTAGGTCCATGCAGCAGAGCTAGTCTCCAGTTATCTTGAGTAATCCTTGCCACTGGACAAAGAGCTAGCTCTGTCAAGCCCATGTCGTGGCTGGTGTGCAATGGCCACCACACGTTAAAAAATTGCACGCATAGGCATCTTCCACCCTTCAGGATGTAGTTCGGGTCCTTCATTGAAACATCTGAGAATTTATCCTTTTTTTGGCGTGGAAGCAAGTCATCCTCATTTCGAAGGACCGCCTATGATGATGATGAAACTAGCTTGGCAGGGGGATGGGAACCTGAGAATAGATTCAGTAGGGACGGGTGTAAAGCTGGAATTAGAATGCAAAAATGTAGAAAGTGAGTTTGAAGGACAGAGGAAACAAGCAGCAAAAAAGTGTAAAAAAAAACAAATTAAAAGCTCTTTGTCTAAATGCATGTAGCATTCGTAACAAAATAGATGAGTTGACAGCACAAATAGATACAAATGGGTATGATCTGATAGCCATTACAGAGATGCAGTTGCAAGGTGACCAGGACTGGGAACTAAATATTATGGGGTACTTGACAATTTGGAAGGAGAGACAGAAAGAAAAAGGAGGTGGGGTAGCACTGTTAATAAAGGATGAGATCAGTGCGTAAGTGAGAAACGATATTGGCTCAGAGGATCAAGATGTTGAATCAGTTTGGGTGGAGATAAGGAATAACAAAGGGAAAAAGTCACTGGTGGGCGTAGTCTATAAGCCCCCTAACAGTAGCTACACTGTTGGACGGAGTATAAATCAAGAAATAATGGAGGCTTGTAATAAAGGAACGGCAATAATCATGGGTGATTTTAACCTTTATACTGATTGGACAAAGCAAATTGGCCAGGATAGCCTTGAGGAAGAGTTCATAGAGTGTACGGGATAGTTTCCTTAAACAGTACATTACGAAACCAATCAGGGAGCAGGCTATCTTAGATCTAGTACTGTGTAATGAGGCAGGATTAATAAATGATCTCGTAGTAAAAGATCCTCTAGGAATGAGTGACCATAATATGGTTAAATTTCAAATTCAGTTGGAGGGTGAGAAAATTGGTTCTCAAACCAGAGTACTAAGCTTAAATAAAAGAGACTACAAAGGTATGAGGGCAGAGTTGGCTAAAGTGGACAAGGAAAATAGATTAAAGTATGGGACGGTTGATGAGCAGTGGCAGACATTTAAGGAGATATTTCATAACTCGCAACAAAAATATATCCCAATGAGAAGGAACAACTGTCAGAGAAGGGATAACCATCCGTGGCTAACTAAGGAAATAAGGGAGGCTATCAAATTGAAAACAAAGGCATACAATGTGGCCAAGATGAGTGGGAGGCCATAGGTTGGGAAATTTTTTAAAGTCAGCAGAGAACGACTAAAAAAATGATTAATAGAGGGAAGATAGATTATGAAAGTAAACCAGCAAGCGATATAAAAACAGATAGTAAGAGTTTCTACAAGTACATAAAAAGAAAAAGAGTAGCTAAAGTAAATGTTGGTCCCCTGGAGGATGAGACTGGGGAATTAATAATGGAGAACAGGGAAATGGCAGAGACGTTGAACAAATATTTTGTATCGGTCTTCATGGTAGAAGACACTAAAAACATCCCAATAGTGGATAATCAAGGGCTATAGGTAGGAGGATACAATCACTATTACTAATGAAGTAGTACTAGGTAAATTAATGGGAGTAAAGGCGGACAAGTTCCCTGGACCTGATGCCTTACATCCTAGGGTCTGAAGAGAAGTGGCTGCAGAGATAGTGGATGCATTGGTTGTAATCTACCAAAATTCCCTGGATTCTGGTGCAGTCCCAGCAGATTGGAAAACCACAAATGTAACGCCCCTATTTAAAAAAGGAGGCAGACAAAAAGCAGGAAATTATAGACCAGTTAGCCTAACATCTGTCATTGGGAAAATGCTGGAGTCCATTATTAAGGAAGCAGTAGAGGACATTTGGAAAAGCATGATTCAACCAAGCAGAGTCAGCATGGTTTTATGAAAGGGAAATCATGTTTGACAAATTTGCTGGAGTTCTTTGAGGATGTAACGAGCAGGGTGGATAAGGGGGAACCAGTGGATGTGGTGTATTTGGATTTCCAGAAGGCATTCGATAAGGTGCCACATAAGAGGTTACTGCACAAGATAAAAGCTCACGGGGTTGGGGGTAATATATTAGCATGGATAGAGGATTGGCTAACTAACAGAAAATAGAGAGTCGGGATAAATGGGTCATTTTCCGGTTGGCAAACAGTGACTAGTGGGGTGCCACAGGGATCGGTGCTGGATCATCAACTATTTACAATCTATATTAATGACTTGGATGAAGGGACCAAGTGTAATGTAGCCAAGTTTGCTGCTGATACAAAGATGGATGGGAAAGCAAATTGTGAGGAGGACACAACAAATCTGTAAAGGGCTATCGACAGGCTAAGTGAGTGGGCAAAAATTTGGCAGATGGAGTATAATGTGGGAAAATGTGAGGTTATCCACTTTAGGAGAAAAAAATAGAAAAGCAAATTATAAGTTAAATGGAGAAAATTGCAAAGTGCTCCAGTACAGAGAGGGGCTCTTGTGCATGAAACACAAAATGTTAGTATGCAGCTACAGCAAGTAATCAGGAAGGCAAATGGAATGTTGGTCTTTATTGTAAGGGAGATAGAGTATAAAAGCAGAGAAATCCTGCTACAACTGTACAGGGTATTGGTGAGGCCACACCTGGAGTACTGCGTACAGTTTTTGGTCTCCGTATTTAAGGAAGGATATACTTGTTCACAGAAGGTTCACTAGGTTGATTCTGGAGATGAAGGGCCTATACACATTGGAATTTAGAAGAATGAGAGGTGATCTTATTGAAACTTATAAGATAATGAGGGGGTTCGACAAGATGGATGTAGAGAGGATATTTCCACTCATAGGGGAAACTAAAACTAGGGGACATAGTCTCAGAATAAGGGGCAACCCATTTAAAACTGAGACGAGGAGAAACTTCTTCTCTCAGAGCGTTGTAAATCTATGGAATTCTCTGCCCAGAGAGCTGTGGAAGCTGAGTCATTGAATATATTTAAGGCGGATATAGACAGATTTTTTTAGTGATTAGGGAGTAAAGGGTTATGGGGAGCAGGCAGAGCAGTCCATGATCAGATCAGCCATGATCTTATTGAATGGCGGAGCAGGCTCGTGGGGCCAAATGCTCCTGCTCCTATTTCTTATGTTCTTATATAAAGATTCCGGTACTACGCTCATGGATGCACCAGTGTCGATTTCCATGGGTATCTTTGTTCCTGCAACGTGTAGTTGGATGATGATATTTCGCAAATCGTTGTTTGGTACCCTTGTGCTCCTGATGACGTGTATCTCCAAACCTCCTTGTCCTGTTGCTTCTCTTCAATGCTATGTAGTCTGTGGCGATTGGTTTACTTTTCAGTCGGCATGCCTTCGCAAGATGCCCAGTTTTCTTGCAGAAGAAATACTCTGCCTTCACATATGGACAACTTTGAGCAATGTGTTGTCCCAGACACCGATAGCACTGTTACCTTGGCCAGTTGCTGAAGCCTTTTCCTTCTAACCTGCAGACAATTCACTTTGGTTGTCTGATGACTGGAAATGGCACGAAATTCTCGGGAGTATTGGTCAGCCATATCCATCGACATAGCTGTCTGACAAGCGAAATCAAAAGTCAAGTTATGGGTTGTCAACAACTTTCTTCTAATTGCTTCATTTTTCATCCCGCAAACAAAGCGGTCACGCATTGCTCGGTCCTGAAAGTTTCCCAAATGACAGTAAATGGATAGCTTTTGTAATGCTATAATGTACTCACTGATACTCGTGTCAGTTAATTGATTTCATATTCCAAAACAATAACTTTCAGCAATTTCCAGACTGTAGTTCTGTTCTAGCTTGATTATAATCTCCTTTGGCTAGCCGGGAACGTGCACATTTTTCAGGGTTTTATTCACCTCGGGGCCTGCTTCAGTCAAGAAAATAGCCCGTTTCCTTCGAACACCACCCAGTTACGGTTTTTATCATCGGGGAGTTTGACGATACTATTCGAGGTGAAAAACATTTCTAGCCGCTCCACATATGCTCCGGTCGCGCTGGAACTCACTCAAGCGCCCTCTTATTCCCATAGGCACAGCTATCAGGACTCTTCAGTTCAGCCAAGTGTGCTTGTAATTTACCGTGGATTTTTACCTGTTCTGCAAAACAAAGAACCTCTTAAAGTCTCTCTGTTGTTTGGCAGGAACATCCACCAACAAAAATTTCAGCTAGGGAATCCAGAAGTCCTATCCTCGTCAGCCAATGTAATATATTCTTTACGACATTACAAACACATACATACAAGGTGGCTCTGCAAGAACTTGTCAGGTGACCTTGTCACATGATGCTTTTATTGTATTTACAGCAGCAGTTGCACTACTGCAGTTATCCACTAGGTGGAGCAGTAGTCCACTAGATGGAGCTATATATTACACAATCCACTGTTCCATTTGGAACATCAGGGGGAATGTGGTGATGTCATCGCAGGAGAAATTCCAAAATAACGGCTGTGCCTCAAAGACAATTTCTCAACATTTTATTTCAATTCTTCGCTGATTTAAAAAAAAGCATAATTTGAAAATATTTCTGCTTGTGGGATACAACGAATACATGTGACAGACACTATGGACTGCTGAGCTTCTATGCTGAGAGATATCACAGATTGTCAGTCATTGGGTAATGGTCTGGGGTCACAGGTTAATGGTCGGGGGTCACAGGGTAATGGTCTGGGGTCACAGGGTAATGGTCAAGGGTCACTGGGTAATGGTCAGGGGTCACAGGGTAATGGTCTGGGGTCACAGGGTAATGGTCGGGGGTCACAGGGTAATGGTTGGGGGTCACAAGTAATGGTCGGGGGTCACAGGGTAATGGTCGGGGGTCAAAGGATAATGGTCAGGGGACACTGGGTAATGGTCGGGGGTCACTGAGTAATGGTCGGGGGTCACAGGTAATGGTTGGGGGTCACAGGGTAATGGCGGGGGTCACATGGTAATGGTCAGGGATCACTGGGTAATGATCAGGGGTCACAGGTAATGGTCGGGGGTCACTGCAGATTTCTCAGGAGAAAGAACCTTGACTGATTTTGTTTTTCCCTCCCTATTTCAGGAGCCCTCAGATGAACTCAATTACCCCACTGCTCTCCGGACTAAGATCAGCTAACTGAACACAGACCAGTGATCGATCCTGCGGCTGTTCTTGTCTGTGTGTCTCAGTCACACACTGGGCAGGACGCTTTCCCACTGTGCCAGCAGGAGAGCATGAAATCCTGTTGACTATGAGCTGATTAAGAGGAAAGAAAGACTTACATTTCTAGCGTGCCTTTCATGACCTCTGTACGTGCCATTGCATTTTACAGCCAATGAAGCACTTTTGCAGTGTAGTCACTGTTGTAATGTAGGAAATACGGCAGCCAGTTTGTTCACAGCAAGGTCCAACAAACAGCAATGAAATAATGACCAGATAATATGCTTGAGTGATGTTGGTTGAGGGATAAATATTGACTATGACACTGGGGAGAACTTCCTGTTCTTCTTCGAATAGTGTCAGCCTGGATTATCTGCTCACGTCTCTGTTACTACGAGCACTTTATCTGTCTCAACCAGTGCCACGATCTGCCTAGTATTAAGTGTCACTCTGTTTCCACAAGATGACTCCAATCAAAATTCACAGCAAACAATACAAAGGCTTGAAGGCTCTTTAGTTCTTGACTGTGGGAATTAAATTACATGCAAGAGACAGATTCCTGCAACAGAGACCTCATAAAGCTGCTTTCTTGACTTGCAATATCAGTGAGTGTCCATTTAAGTATTTTCCCGTCACAGAGTTGGATCTTTTGTAGGGGCCTGGCTCGATATTCCATCTAGTTATGATGTCACTCGGTATATAAAAATTACTTATAGTTTGAAAACAACAGTCTTTCAATTTGACCTCCCTCAATTTAATGACCAAGAACAAATGTTTTGTATGACCATTTCTTGAGGCCAAGAGAGGAGGGGAGAGGGAGAGGGAAGGGAGGGAGGTGAGGGGAGGGAGAGGGAGGGAAGTGAATGGAGGGAGAGGGAGGGAGGGAGGTGAGGGGAGGGAGAGGGAGGGAAGGGAGCGGGGAGGGAGGGAGGTGAGAGGAGGGAGGGGAGCAAGAGAGAGGGAGGGAGGGGAGGGGAGGGAACGGGAGAGGAAGGGGAGGAGGGAGATAGGGGAGAGGGGGAGAGGAGGGGAGAGGAGGGGAAGGGAGAGAGGGGAGGGCGAGGGAAGGAGGGAGGGAGGGGAGGGGAGGAGAAGGGAGAGAGGGAAGGGAGAGGGGAGGAAGGGGAGGGAGAGGGAGGGGAGGGGGTGGAGAGGGAGGGGAGGGGGAGGGGAGTCCTCATTGGCTTTGATATTTGTGGGTGTCACAAATCATGCCAAGATCCGGCAGCCTCTGTTCACGTTCCCTGGACCATGAGTACTGTTAATGGGTAATAAAAGATTGGCTTGGATCAGCATACTTTATTCATTGGCCCCTGGTATGGGCCTGGTCTTGGCACCAACGCAGGTAACTTGTAAAACTGGGGCACTTCGCCCCACCATTGACAGCCATACCTTCAGCTGCTTAAACCCTAAACTCTGGAATTCCCTCCCTACACCTGTCCAACTCTTTCTCCTCCTTTAAGACCCTCCTTACAAGGATGCCTCTTGTCATCTGTTCTAATATCTCCTATTGTAGCCCGGTGTCACATTCTGGCTGATAATGCTCCTTTGAAGCACCTTAGGATGGTTTACTAAATTATAGATGCTATATAAATGCAAGTTGTTGTAAAAATGTCAGAAAAATGAGAATAACGATAATTTAGATGACGGTCGATGTGGCTGAGCAGGAGTAGTCACTCAGTGTAAATGCTAAAGGAGGAGAATGCTTGAGAGAGTGGTAGACAACAAAATGTTTAGAGCCGAGGTAGGAGGGATGAAAGATGGTGAGCTGAAAGAAAGACTTATATTTATACAACGCCTTTCACTACCTCAGTACTTCCCAAACTGCCAATAAAATGATTTTGAAGTGTGGTCACCGTTTTAAGTTAAGAAACACGGCAACCAATTTGCACACAGCAAGGTCCCACAAATAGCAGTGAGATAATGAAAATCTGTGTTAGTGATGTTGGTTGAGAGATAAATATTTGCCCCAGTGGTAGAATTCCCCTGCTCTTTTTCAAAATAGTGTCATAGGATATTTTATGTCCACCTGAGAGGGTAGACAGAGCCTCTGTTTAACATTTCTTCTGAAAGATGGCAGTGCAGCACTCCCTCAGTACTGCATTGGAGTGTCAGCATAGATTATGTGCTCTAGTCTTTAGGGTGGGACTATGAACCCCTGAACTTCTGACTCAGAGACAAGGATGTTACTAACTGAGCCACAGCTTACATTGAATGAGGAAAGGCTGAGACAGGACCTGGTCAAGGCAGCCTAGTGTTTGCAAATAGCTGGGCAACATTGATTTAAATACAAAAGAAAAATACTGCGGATGCTGGAATCTGAAATAAAAATAGAAAATGCTGGAAATCTCAGCAAGTCAGGCAGCATCTGTGGATGCCTTGCCAGATTGTGGGAGGCATTTTATCCAGCTTGCAAAATATTTCAGAAAACCTTCGCACAGCAATTGATAACTTTTGCATTATTCTTGTTTTACACATCAGGGAAATTTTTTAAGCAGGCCACACTCCAATGGCAGCTGGAATACTTGGTGTGATGAGTCATTCAGTACAGGAAGGTTTGATCTTTGGTTTGTGCTGAGCTAGCCAATCCTTATTGGGGTAGCAGTGAAGTGTGACAGTTTGTCCTGATTTGCCCAGGCTGGGTGGGGGCTGCACTTACCAGCCCCCACCCAGCCGGAAAGTGGAGTTGTGTGGATATCAGGATTGACTGGGACCTTGCCCAAGGGGCTTCCTGACCATGGTGTTGGAAGGAGCATGAGAGAAATCACAACCAAGCTCATACATGGCCTTACTTCACACTCACTTTCAGAAATGGTCACTGGCTAGAGAGCAGGAGTGAGAATCTTGGCTGAATTATGTTGCCCTTCTCTCTAATGCTTGGAGACTTGTAGAGCACTGATTAAGATCAGTGACCTCATGGCAAACCAGGGAGCAAAGCTGATACCTTTCTCACCTTGTGTTTCATATTGATTCTTTGAAAGAGCCCTCGTTTTGAAAACTAGGCTGCCATGTTGGCATAGAAGAAGAAGCTCTGATTGAGAAGAAGGACAACTTGCATTTATATAGTGCCGTTCACGGTCTCAGGACGTCCCAAAGCGCTTTAAAACAGTGACCACACTTTAAAAAGTACTTCATTGGTTTCAAAGCGCTTTGGGACATCCTGAGGCCATGAAAGGCGCTGTATAAATGCAAGTCTTTCTTTTCCTGGCTCAACACTCATCTGTGAAGCACTTTTGAAATATTTTCTGCGTTAAAAGCACCATTCAGATTGAAGTTGTTGTTTTTGAGGGGAATTCAGGCATTGTTTGTCAACCACGGCCAGAGCTTCACTGAATCAAAACATCAGGAAAAGATAAAAATGGCCACATTTGTAATTTAAAAAAAAATAGTGTGTGAATCTCTCTTGCTTCACAGTTAAAGACTTACTCCGCTGAAATGAAACAAAACTGTTTTCTTGCCAAGCTTCATACAGTCTCATGTGTTACTGGCAGAGGATGTGCATCCCACACACTGCTGTTGGACCACAGTCTGAAGACAACATTCTGACAGAGTACCTGTAAATTGACCCCAGGTTTGTGCTAATGTGAACTCCAGACTTGTCTGCTGATTACAACATTGTTCCGCAAGGGTGGATCTGGGTGCTTTCATCCCTGGCACTTGCTTTTGCACGGACTGAGATAATGAAAATCTCCTCTCGCTACTAGCTGTACGTAAAGTGAGTTAACGTGGCCTCAGAACAGTTCCCAGTGAGTGTGGGCCCTATGCCACAAACCTATTCCTAAACTATCAGAGAGGCCACAAGGATACCTAGAATGGGAAATGAAAATCTGTTGTTACCTCTAGATTTGACTACCCCTTGGTTGGCCTCCCACATTCTACCCTACGTAAACTAGAGGTGATCCAAAATTCGGCTGCCCGTGTCTTGACTCATACCAAGTCCTGCACAACCATCATCCCTGTGCTCGCTGACCTACATTGGCTCCCGGTTAAACAACACCTCGATTTCAAAATTCTCATCCTTATTTTCAAATCCCTCCATGGCCTCGCCCCTCCCTAACTCTGTAATCTCCTCTAGCCCCACAACCCCCAACATATCTGTGTTCCTCTAATTCTGCCCTCTTGAGCATCCGTGACTGTAATTGCTCAACTATTGGTGGCTATGCCTTCTGTTGCCTAGGCCCCAAGCTCTGGAACTCCCTGCCTAAACCTCTCTGCCTCTCTACCTCTCTTTTCTCCTTCAAGACTCTCCTTAAAGCCTACCCCTGCAACCAAGCTTTTGGTCACCTGTGCTAATCTCTACTTATACTGCTCAGTGTCAAATTGTTTTATCTCATAATACTCCTGCTCAGCGTCTTGGGACGTTTCATTACGTTAAAGGCAAGTTGTTGTTGTTCGTCCGATGTTACATGGTTCATCAGGACTTGATGTCAGTTAGCACAGCGGGGTCAAGTGTGTTGGTGGTCGAGAGGTAGATTGAAGCTCTTCTGACGTGTAGTCGAGGCACACTGTTCGGAGGAAACTTCACTCTCAACCTATCCTCTACTGTTCCTCACCTCTGTATGCCTGACGCTGGCATTGAGGATCCAAAATGGAAAGTTCCATTTCTCATTGCAAACATCAAGCATCCTTGGATTTTCTCTCCTTATCCCTTCTCTCCTGAAGGCAGTGGATCATGACTCCAATATGATTCCGTTGGTGCTAACACTCCTCTGCTGTCTCACACAACTGTCTACTCTTCAGCTGTGAATTTTGTGCTGTTTTCCTTGACACAAAGGAGGCTGAGGGGAGATTTAATTGAGGTGTATAATATTATGAGGGGCCTAGATAGATAGATAGAGTGGATTGGAAGGACCTATTTCCCTTAGCAGGGGGCAGAGACTTAAAGTAGTTGGTAGAAGGATTAGAGGGGAGCTGAGGAAGCATTTCTTCACCCAGAGGGTGGTGGGGGTGGTAGAGGCAGAAACCCTCATCACATTTAAAAGGTACTTGGATGTGCACTCAAAGAGCCATAACCTATAGGGCTATGGACCCAGAGTTGCAATGTGGGATTAGACTGGGTAGTTCTTTTTTGACCGGCATGGACATGATGGGCCGAATGTCCTTCTGGGTCGTAATTTTCTATGATTCTATGATCCTCGTCTGTCCGACTCAGTACCACCCCAGGATTCTGTGGCACTTACCTGCATCAAACATTAATGGTATCCC